>NC_045430.1:134500555-134803187 GCF_902635505.1 Sarcophilus harrisii | reverse complement strand
GCAACCTTGTTTCACTCCTGATCTTATTAGGAATGGTTCCAGTTTATCCTCATTACATATGAAGCTTACTGGTGATTTTAAATAGATGCTACTGATTGTTTTAAGGAAAAGTCCATTTATTCTTATACGCTCAAGTGTTTTTACAGGAATGGATGTTGGGTTTTATCAAATGGTTTTTCTGCATCTATTGAGATGATCATATAGTTTTTGTTAATTTGGTTATTGATGTGGTCAATTATACTAATAGTTTTCCTAATATTGAACCAGCCCTGCATTCCTGGTATAAACCCTACTTGGTCATCGTGTATTATCCTGAGGATGATTTTCTGTAGTCTTTTTGCTAATATTTTATTTAAGATTTTAGCCTCAATATTCATTAGGAAGATTGGTCTATAATTTTCTTTCTCTGTTTTCAACCTACCTGCTTTAGGCATCAATATCATGTTTGTGTCATAAAAGAAATTTGGTAGGACTCCTTCATTCCCTATTTTTTTCAAATAATTTATATAGCATTGAGACTAATTGTTCTTTAAATGTTTGGTAGAATTCACATGTAAATCCATTGGTCCTGGGAATTTTTTTCTTAGAGAGTTGATTAATAGCTTATTCTATTTCTTTTTCTGAAATGGTACTATTTAAGCAATTTACTTCCTCCTCTGTTAATTTGGGAACCCTATATTTTTGGAGGTAGCCATTCATTTCACTTAGGTTATCACATTTATTGGCATAAAGTTGGTCAAAGTAACTCCTTATTATTGCTCTAATTTCCTCTTCATTGGTGGAAAGTTCTCCCTTCTCATTTTTAAGACTAACAATTTGATTTTCCTCTTTCCTTTTCTAATCAGATTTACCAAAGGTTTATCTATTTTATTGTTTTTTTTTTCATAAAATCAACTCTTAGTTTTATTAATTCAGTAGTTTTTTACTTTCAATATTATTAATTTCTCCTTTTAATTTTAGAATTTCAAATTTAATATTTGAGGATTTTTAATTTGCTCTTTTTCTAGGTTTTTAAGTTGCAAGCCCAATTCATTGATTTTCTCTTTCTCTATTTTATTAAAGTAAGCCTCTAAAGATATAAAATTTCTCTACCGCTTTGGCTGCATCCCATAAATTTTGGTATGTTGCCTCCATATTGTCATTCTCTTGAATGAAATTATCAATTGTTTCTATGACTTGTTTACACATTAATTCCTTAGGATTAAATTATTTAGTTTATAATTAATTTTTGGTCTATTTTTCTCCTGCCTTTTATTACATGTAATTTTTATTGCATCCTGATCTGGAAAAGATGCATTTACTATTTCTGCCTTTCTGCATTTGATTTTTAAGGTTTTTATGCCCAACTACATGGTCAATTTTTGTATAGGTTCCATGTACCACTGAGAAAAAGTATATTCCTTTCTATTTCCATTCAATTTTCTCCAACAGTCTACTATGCCTAACTTTTCTAAAATTCTATTTACCTCCTTAATTTCTTTCTTATTTATTCTGCAGTTCAAATTATCTAGTTCTGAGAGAGCAAAGTTGAGATCTCTCATTAGTATAGTTTTATTGTCTAATTCTTTCAGCTCTCTTCACTTCTCTTCTAGGAATTTGGATGCTATACCATTTGGTGCATATATGTTTAATATTGATATTACTTCATTATCTATGAGGGCCTTTAACAAAATGCAGCTTCCTTCCTTACCTCATAATTATATCTCTTTTTTGCTTTTGCTTGATATGAGATCAAGATTTCTACACCTGCATTTTTTACTTCAGCTGAAGAAAAATAGATTTTGCTCCTCCCTTTTACCTTTTTCTCTGTATGTATCCCAGTGCTTTAAATGTGTTTCTTGTAAACAACATATTGTAAGATTCTGGCTCTTAAAATAGTCTGCCATTTCCATTTTATGGGAGAATTCATTAATATTCACAGTTAAAATTACTAACTCTGTATTTCCCCCATCTTACTTTTCACAAGTTATATTTTTCTCTTTCCTTTCTTCCTTTCTTTCTCCTCAGTGTTTTGCTTCTGACCACCAACTTTCTCAAACATACCCCCCCATTTGTAGCTCCTCCCCCTTTCTTATCCCTTTACCCTTCTATTTTATTAGTCTCCCTCTTTCCTTTCTCCTTACCTCTTCTGCTTCTCTATAGGATGAGGCACCTTTCTCTGTGAAGCTAAATATGTTTGATATTTTCTCTTTGAGTCTGATTCAAAGAAATTAAGATTCACACATTGCTCATCCTCCTCCTTTCTTTCCCTCGATATTAATAGGTCTTTTTTGCCTTTTCCTGAGATACAATTTATCCCATTTTACCTCAATTTTCTTTTTCTTTCAGTACAATTTCCTTTCTACTCCTAGTTTCCTTTTAATGTCATCACAATAACATCAAATTATACCTACATTATCTAAGTATACCCATAACAGAGATAGTTCTCAAGAGTTTGACATATCATCTTCCCATATAGGAAAGTGAACATTTTAATTTTTAAAAGAAATAGTTATTCTTTTCTTTTCCTTTTATCTTTTTATGCTTCTCTTTAATTTTGTATTAAGATCAAATTTTCTGTTCAACTCTGGTCTTTTCATTAGAAATAAATGAAATTCACCTGTTTCATTGACTAGCCATCTTTTTTCGTGAAAGAAAATGTTTGATTTTGCTGGATAGTTGAATCTTGGCTGCAGTTCAAGTTCCTTTGCCCTTTGGAATATCATATTCCAGGCCCTTTGATGTTTTAAAGTAGAAGCTGCTGGTTCTGGATAATCTTGATTGTGGCTTCTAAATATCTGAATTGTTTCTGATTGTTTGAAATATTTTCTCCTTGATGTGATAATTCTGAAATTTAGCTATGACATTCCTTGGAGTTTTCATTTTGGGGTCTCTTTCAGGAGATAATCAATGAATTCTTTCAATAGCTATTTTATCTTCTATTTCTATAGAAAAGGCAGTTTTCCTTGATGATTTCCTAAAAGATGATGTCTAGACTATTTTTTTTTTCATCTTGGTTTTCAGTAATCCAGTCATTCTTAGATTGTCTCTCTAGGATCTATTTTACAGGTCAGTTGTTTTTTTCTATGAGGTATTTTACATTTTCATCTATTTTTTTTCTTTTTTTTTTTGTTTGACTGATTCTTGAAGTCTCATTGAGTCATTCACTTCCATTTATTAAACTCTAATTTTTAGTGAATTATTTTTTCACTTAGCTTTTTTATCTGCCTTTGCATTTGGCCAATTGAAGTTTAAAATGAGTTATTTTGTTCATTTGGTATTTTTTTCCCAATTTCACAAATTTTGTTTTTAAAGGAGTTGGTTTCTTTTTCCATTTAGTCAAATCTATTTTTAAGAAACTATATACTTTTTTTTCCATTTCATCAACTCTGTTTTGAAGGAGTTATATGCTTTTCCATTTCTTCCATTCTATTTTGTAAGGAGTTACATGCTTTTTCCATTTTGCTGAATCTATTTTCAAGGAGTTTTCTTCAGATAATTTCTGTGTTTCCTTTTCCAAACTCTCCTGTAAAGTTCTAAGTTTTTTCCCCCATTTTTTCTTCTAATTCTCTTTTAAGATCCTTTTTGAATTCTTCCAAGAGAGCCTTATAAGATTGGGAGCAAAGCATATCACCGTTTTGGACTTCACCTGAAAATGTTTTGCCTTTAGTGTTCTCAGGATTTGAGGTCTGTTCTTCTCTGTCTCCATAAAAACTATCAATGGTCAGAGTTCTTTTTGCTTTTTTGTTCATTTTTAAATTTTGAGGTCTGCTCTCAGGGTAAAGAGGAGGTTGTCCCAAACTTTCTCATCAGGCAGCAGATACTTCATGCTGCCCTGAGGCCAGTGCTGCTGACTTTCTTCTGGTGTTACGTGGGCATGGCCAACTCCCTCATTATTCTGGGATTCAGGGGGTTCACTAATTGCCTTTTGTAGTTGTGTTGAATGTCTCACAGCTAGTAAGCTGATCCAGTAGCTTCTAAACTAGGACCGAGTAGCCATTGCTCTGTATTTTGACTAAGAGGCTCCTGGTAGATTATCCCCGTCTATGGACACCACATTACCATGAATCTCTGTGTTGTCCCTGCACTCGGTCTCCCCCCACACACACACACACACTTGATCAAAACAGACCTTTTGTGAAGTTTTTTCAAAATATCTTCTGCTGGAAATTTATTATGTTGCAAATATTTGTGTGTTCTGTCACTCCAAAAACAATTCAGAAGTTTGATCTGGTGTTGATGTGAAGAAAGCCATAAAGTGTTCAGACAAAGATTTGTCTACTCTCTGTCCTCTTGATTCCTCTCCAGTCTATTGAATTCTCTTAGATCTCTCTAATGCTGAAAATAACTAAGTCTGTCATAGTTGATCATCACAAAATCTTGCTGTTACAATGGACTATGTTCTCCTAGTTCTTGTCACTTCTCTCAGCATCAGCTCATGTAGTCTCCCCAGGTTTCCCTGAAATAATTTCTCTTTAAGTTTCTTTGAAACCTAACTTCATATACCATAACTTATTCAGCCATTCTCCAACTGATAAGCATCCATTCAATTTGTAATTCCTTACCTATACAAAAAAAAAAAAAAAAAAGCTGCTACAAACAGTTTTTGCACATGTGAATCCTTTTCCCTCATTCATGATCTCTTTGGGACGCAGAGCCAGTAGTGACTCTGCTGTGTTTAAGGACACAGGAAGTTTTATAGCTCTTTGGGAATAGAAATAATAAATTAAATGGAAATCCAAAACTAGGGAAAAGATAAATAAATGGGTGTGGGTATAAGAGGGAAGATAGAGTATGAAGAGAATATTTGAATAAGGTAGCTTTAGAGTAAATTAATATAAAAGAATTATAAACAAATTAATGTTTTCAGAAAGGAAGAAAGAAAAAAGATGAAATTTGAGGGGGAAAAACAATATTAAAGATAAAATAGATGAAAATACAAACCTAACTTTCATAGCTTTTAAATGTAAATACATGAAAAAGTAACAGACTGGATAAAAAAGCAAACACAATTTATTACTTAAAAGAAAAACACCAAAAAAATAACACAGAGAATAAAAACAAAGGACTGCAATTTATTATGTATCAGGTGAACTCAAAAAAGCAGGTGTGGCAAACATTGTTAACAGACAGATCAAAATACTTGCAATATAAAAAGAGATGAATGAGAAAACCACATTAGGCTGAAAGTAACCATAGACAACAAACTATTACCTATATTAAACTTATATGCTCAGAATGCTTGAGTACCTACACTCATAAGGGAACAAATTTAAACATTTCCATTGAATATATATTCTATACTGACAGTTCTTTTCTTTCTCTTGGGGAACAAAAAAATAAATAACAGAATCTTTATCCCCGTTTTGACAGCTTTTGCATTCAATTTCTTTCATTTCCCTAAAGAAGTTTCATCATTAACACTACAGAACAACATAAATAAAGATTAACAAGGGGAAAATTTAATTTAATTCTTCAATAAAATCTACATTTAATTTTATTACTTTGGAAAAGTTATTCTCTCCTTTGACTATATATATGAGAATGTATGGAAGGTTACTTTATTAAGTAAAATCTGCTGAAATTGGAAGCAATTAGGAGTCTTACATGTTTTGAAAGCATTTCCCTTTATTATATAATAAAGTGAATTGATATCTCTTACTCAAACATGATGAAATATAATTATTTTTAACAACATTATATAATTATGGGACTAAACTGTATGACTAATGATAGAATGAGGCTTTAATGGAGGTGGTACATATCAGAAACCAACCTTCATCATATAAGAAAGAAAAAAAGAAGGAAAAACTTTTGTGAAACTAAGTGAAAATCTTGCTGTCTTCAGGAATAATAGTGATATTAATGATTCCCATTCTTTCAAAAATATTTTCACTTATGTGATTTCAATTGATCTATCCAACAATTATGTGAGTTTTTTACAGAAGTCATTATCATACCCATTTGATTATTTGGGAAACCCAGACTAAGGGAGTACAAATGACTTGCAATGTTAACAGGGCAATGAATTAAGGAGTGGGATTAGCAGCTGCTACTTCCTACAGTTTGAAGGTCTCTAGAAAATTTAGGAACAAAAAAACAAACAGAGAGAGACAGATAACAGAGACACAGACAGACAGACAGACAGACAGACAGATAGATAGAGATAAGAGATGGATAGTATTGTCAAGGTTCCCCATATTCCAATCATTAGAAATTCCCCAAAGTGAATTTAGGGGGAAATGCTTTTTATAACTGGTTCAAGTGAAGATAAGGAAGCATGAATGGTAGATAAATGACTAGTCTTAGAATCAGAAAGATCAAGTGTCTCTGGCATATACTAATTTTGTGACTATAGGCAAAACAATTGCACCAAAAAAACCTAAATATAGGAAAATATAAAATAATTAATAAGGGAAAGGAACTAGAATTAAGAGGGATATGGGAAGATTCTAAGCTGTTAAGAGCTCTGTTATTGTGTTTTATGTAACTCAAAGTCCTTCCGTTTCTCTGGACCTCACTTTCTCATCTGTAAAATGAGGGGACTAAACTAGACAAAGACTGAATGGTAAAGTAGAAAGAGCCCTGGCTCTGGAGTCATGGAGGTAGAATTCAAATATTCTTTCATGATATCTTCTATCAATGTGACCTTGACCAAGCCATCAATTCCATGGGTTTCTGTTTCCTCCAAGGGATAAGAAAATCACTTCAAACTCTTAATCTATGATCCTATGATTTCTAAGATCCCTTGAAACTGTACGTCTATGACATTATGAGAACTGATACTTAAAAGAAGAGGTTAATTCTGTTAGGGCTAAAAATCTGGAAATATCAGGAGTATCTGGCCAATACTAAAGAAGACAAGTACTATTGTTGATAATGGGCAGTCAGGAATGAAAGAGGCAAAAAAAAAGAGGCAAGGAAAAAAATGGTTACAGGATGTTTTTTAAGGGCCTACTCCATGTCAGGACAAAGAAAGGCAAAAAATGCTTCTGCTCTCAAAGAGTTCACAATCTAATGATGAAAAAACATGTAAACAATTATGAATACACTATAGATGTTATCTGCTGCACGTGTGGTTTCCAGAATCCAAACACCAGTACCTGGAATTGTTCACTCTTCTTGTGAGCAGATAATGGTGATACAAGAAAACTGAGAGGCAGTTGTTGTTCTCTGATTTCCCCACTGAGAAGCTGTTGTGTTGCTTGACCTCCTTCCTCTTCCCTCTGCCTCCAATTTATTTTCTTAGTCCACAAGCAACACCTGTGTCAATAAAGGCTGCTTTGCAACTCCTTCGATTGTTTATAGCTATGGAGGCTCTTGGAGAATTGACCTGCCCCCTACAATGCACTTAAGCATGGTCCTTACCATATAGATATGTGTGTATGTGTGTGTGTGTGTGTGTTTGTGTGTGTGTCTGTGCTGTGTGTATGGGTGGGTAGGTATGGGTGAGTAGAATAAAGCAGAAATAATCTAAGAGGGAAGGCATTGGTAAATTAAGATAATGAGAAAGAATCCTTGCAAAAGTTGTGTGTAAGAAATGTGAAAGTAGAATTAACAGGATTTAGTAACAGAATGGATATGAAAGGGTCTTATTGGAGGAAGATGTTAGAACTTAAAGATGACACAGAGATTGAGACCCTAGGTATTGGAAGGATGATGGGGCCCTTAACAGTAATAAAAAAGTTAAAAAGAAGCCAGGGTTATTTTGGAGCTTTTGATGGATTGTTTTTTGGGTGGAAGGGACAGAGAGAGTTCAGTTCTGAACATAATTACTTTAATATGGCTATAGGACATTGTGATATCTAGTGAGCAATTGAAGAGGTGATACTGAAGTCTAGAGAAAGGTTAGAGCTGCATAAATAAATTTAAGAATCATGTGCTCAAAGATCTTTTCACATGTCTATTATTAAGGTATGCAGAAAGCATAGTTTCATAAGTATAAATACATGTGCTGCCTAGATGTGTGTGTACGTATGTGTGTGTGTGTATATATATGTGTGTGTGTGTGTATATATATATATGTGTGTGTGTGTGTGTGTGTGTATGTATATATATATATATATATATATATATATATATACATACACACACATATATAAAGAGCAGGAATGGGAAAGGTTGATGTTGACCAAAAAGTGATACTAAGGAGGCAATATGAACCTATGGAACAATCCTCAGATTAGTAAGAATGACCCAGATCCCACTCATTCTATCCCTATTCCCTTGAAATTAGGGAAGTCAATTGACCATTTCAAAACTAAATTTCCCTGCCTGAAAAATTAGAATGGTTGTAGTGGTCAGAAACTGGAAACTGAGTGGATGCCCATCAATTGGAGAATGGCTGAATAAATTGTGATATATGAATATTATGGAATATTATTGTTCTGTAAGAAATGACCAACAGGATGATTTCAGAAAGGCCTGGAGAGACTTACATGAACTTATGCTGAGTGAAACGAGCAGGGCCAGGAGATCATTATATACTTTAACAACAATACTATATGATGACCAATTCTGATGGACCTGGCCATCCTCAGCAATGAAATGAACCAAACCAGTTCAAATGGAGCAATAATGAACTGAACCAGCTATGCCCAGCGAAAGAACTCTGGGAGATGACTAAGAACCATTACATTGAATTCCCAATCCCTGTATTTTTGCCCACCTGCATTTTTTATTTCCTTCACAAGCTAATTGTACAATATTTCAGAGTCCAATTTTTTTTTGTACAGCAAAATAACTGTTTGGTCATGTATACTTATTGTATATCTAATTTTTATTTTAATATATTTAATATCTACTGGTCATCCTGCCATCTGGGGGATGGGGTGGGGAGAAGGAGGGGAAAAACTGGAACAAGAGGTTTGGCAATTGTCGATGCTGTAAAGTTACCCATACATATAACCTGTAAATAAAAAGCTATTAAAAAAAATAGAATGGTTGAATCTTCCTGCCTATCACTTGAGTAGTTTCAAAATTCAAAGATAATGTGAATAAAGTTATATTACTTAAGAGCAGGAGTTGTTTGCCATTATTTTTCTTTATAGTGTTTTCCTCTAGGATTTTGCCTTCAATATAATAGGCATTTCATAAATGGTTGGGGGAGTGTACTGGATGTGCATGTAAAAGCTTTGCAAACTCTGAAGCATTATACTAATAAAGAAAGGAAGTGTTGTGTGAGAAATATTGTGAAAGTAGAATTGACAGGACTTAGTAATAGAGTGGATATGAAAAGGTCTTGGAGGAGGGGGATGAGAAGGAATAAAAAGTTGAGGATAATACAGAGACTAAAATCCTGGGGGCTGGAAGTGCCCTTGACAGTAATAAAAAGTTAACAAGTCAGAGTTGTTTGGGAGTTTTTTTGTGTTTTGAAAACTCTGAATCATTGCATCAATGAAGAATGGCATTATAATTCACATTCTGTTCACCAGAATAAAATAATTACAATTTCTTCCTCCTTATCTGAATATAATTTAGCAAGGGAGGTTTGGGAAGGGAACTTTTTTCATCATTTAATTATTTTCCTTTGATTCTAATTGTAAGTATGTAACAGGCTAACACAAGAAGAACTCAGCAGTCTATTCAATTTTTTTATTCAAATTTATTTTAAAATACTAAATCAATCAATTTAATTCAACTATCAGCTATATTTCAGAGAACTACCAAAGAGTGAAGCATTATTCCACATTTGGGATTTAGGGAATGGGGATGAAAAGGTCCTGAGAAGAACCTAGACATAATGATAAAATGTTGGTAGAGAAAGGAAGGGACAAAGATGAAAAGAATATTTTTAAAGTCTGGGACTCCCTTGTAGACAAAATGATTTTTGATATTATAACCATATTTAAGGTTTTTCAGTGTGTGTGTTGTGTATGTGTGCACACGTGTGTGTGTTTGTGTGTTTGTATATGTGTGTATGTGTTTTGGAGGCAGTTAACTCCTGTATTTCTTTAATATAAAGGATTTCTGGGTAGAAATTCCCTCCACAAAATTCAGATTAGAGTCTATAATTTGCAGGCCTAAAAGTTTCCTGTTGTCACTAAGTGTTTCTCCCAGGACCATAGGGTTGGTCAACCTCAAAAGCAGAATGTGAATTTGAGCATTCCTTATTCTATGACCAGCTGACTCTATAGTCACTCCATGCTATTATCCATCACATCATAAATTTCACCAGTTTAGTCTTTTTTATTATTATTATTGCTTTTTATTTATAAGATATATGCATGGGTAACTTTTTAGCATTGACAATTGCAAAACCTTTTGTTACAATTTTCCCCCTACTTCCCCCCATCCCCTCCCCCAAGTGGCAGGCTGACCAATACATGTTAAATATGTTAAAGTATATGTATACATGTTAATACAATTATTTTGCTGCACAAAAAGAATCAGACTTTGAAATAGTGTACAATTAACTTGTGAAGGAAATCAAAAATGAAGCAGACAAAAAGAGGGATTGGGAATTCTATGTAGGGGTTCATACTCATTTCCCAGAGTTCTTTTGCTGGGTGTAACTGGTTCAATTCATTACTGCTCTATTGGAACTGACTTGGTTCATCTCATTGTTGAAGAGGGCCACATCCATCAGGATTGATCATTATATAGTATTGTTGTTGAAGTATACAATGATCTCCTGGTCCTGCTCATTTCACTCAGCATCAGTTCATGTAAGTTTCTCCAGGCCTTCCTGAAATCATCTTGTTGGTCATTTCTTACAGAACAATAATATTCCATAATATTCATATACCACAATTTATTCAGCCATTCTCCAATTGATGGGCATCCACTCAGTTTCCAGTTTCTGACCACTACAAAGAGGACTGCCACAAACATTATTGCACATACAGATCCCTTTCTCTTCTTTAAGATCTCTTTGGGATATAAACCCAGTAGTAGCACTGCTGAATCAAAGGGTATGCACAGTTTGATAACTTTTTGGGCATAGTTCCAAATCGCTCTCCAGAATGGCTGGATGTATTCACACTTCCACCAACAATATATCAGTGTCCCAGTTTTCCCACATCCCCTCCAACATTCTGCATTATCTTTTCCTGTCATTCTAGCCAATCTGACAGATGTGTAAGGGTATCTCAGAGTTTCACCAGTTTAATCTTAAAAGTAATTAGTGAAAAAAATCATGTGTTGACTACCTAAAAAGAACTTGTTGTTTACAGAAATACAAGAAAAAAGCACAATTCTTTCCCTTGAGTTTACAACAAAATTAGAAATTTAAGACTAATTTACATTAAAAAAATGGACAGATTATGGGCCAGAACTCTGAACTTGAAACAAGGTACTAACTAAGTGGAATTGATGAGACAATGGTTATCTAGTTTAGCATGATGTTTAATAGTTCTCTAAGTTCAGTATTATTGATTTAATCTTACAACAAATAATGGTTTCTTAGAGATATGATTGGTTTATACTCAGTGTAGAGCATATAAGCTAAGAGCTTCAGCTAGGCTGAAGCAGAGAGCTACAGAAAACAAGAGGACTGGAGGCTGAAACACAAGCCCTTGGACTATCCATTTCCATCTTCATCAGCACTGTGGTGGCAGGCCTGTCCTCCTTATTCTTTCCACTGAAACCAAGACTCTGGAAGGCCTTTAAGAAAGCTAACTGGGCCCCAGGAAAGGATTCAAGTGTTTGAAAGAAATAATAAAGGATTTGGACTTTAACACCTAGCTATTCTTGTGGTAATTACTGAACTGAAAGAAAGGCTGCCCCCAGAGACCCCCAGGAAAAATTGAACAAAGAACATTACAGATAGAAAGTGGTATGTAATTAATCTAAGCTAGGGTGAGAATTCATAATATTGAAAGGTGACCATCTAAAATGAAAACTCTATCAGTCATCAACTAGCACTTACTAAATACCCATGTGTTAGGGAATATGTTAAGTTCTAAAAGCACAATTCAAAAAAACAAAAAATAAAAAATAATTACTATTTAAAATTTTGGGAACACATGGTAGGATTGAAGATTCAATAGGAAATGGGAGGCCTCTGGAGCCAAGATGGTAGAATTCCTTTCTTTCAAATACATAGCAGAATAGGCCTCTAAACTCGTTTTGAAGTGACAGAACCCACAAATATTTGTAGTACAACACATTTCTAGAAGAAGATATGTTGGAAGAACTTCAAAACAAGTCTGTTTCAAATGGGCAGGGTAACAGTCTGCCTAACCCAGACCACAGCACAGGATGCCGCAAGCAAGGAGCTGGAGTGGGGAGCCAGTGTGTTGCTGTGTCAGTGGACCAGGGAAACTTCTGTGAGTCTCTTAGGCTACTCTTCCTTGGTTTCAAGTGGTTGCAGTTTATTAGATTTGCTGTAAGATACTTAAAAGCCAATACAAACAGCACATTGTAAGCCTTTGAGCCCCAGAAGAGCTCAGCACCTGACTATGACTACCAAGCACCAGAGGTCAGTCAAAAACACCAGGAAACCTAAAGCTGCTGTCCCTCCTTTACCTTAAGAGAAGATCACAACTCTTAAAAATGAGCAAAAAAGTTAAAAGAACTCTGATCATACACAAGTTTCATGGAGAGAGAGAACAGACCTCAAATCCTGAGGTTCCCAAAGGCAAATCAACTCCAGATGAAGCCTGAAATGGAGATATGAGCTGGTCCCCATTTCATAACACCTTCTTGGAAGATTTCAAAAAGGATCTTAAAAGAGTTAGAAGAAAAATGGGGAAAGGAAATAAAATCTTTGCAAGAGAGTATGGAAAAGGAAAAATAGAAATTATCTGAAGAAAACTCCTTAAAAATAGATTTGATGAAATAGAAAAAGCATATACCTCCCTACAAAATAGATTTGATGAAATGGAAAAAGCATATAACTCCTTTCAATATTGGCATAAAAAAAAAACAATTCATTGTAAAGCAGAATTTGTGAAATGAAAAAAAAAATGCAATGAGTAAAACCAATTGGCTAACTTCAAAAGAAGCTAAAAAGGAAACTGAAGAAAATAATACACAAAAAAATTTGAAATGAACAAATGGAAATGGAATACTCAATAAGACTTCAAGAATCAGTCAAACAAAAACAAAAACAAAAAAATGAAAAATAGAAGAAAATATGAAATACCTATTAGGAAAAACAACTGACCTGGGAAAAAATCTAGGAGAGACAATGTATGGATTATTAGACTTTCTGAAAGCAATGATGAAAAAAAGAGCATAGACATTATCCTTCAGGAAATCATAAAAGAAAACTTTCCTGATTTCCTAGAATCAAAAGGCAAAATAGCTATTGAAAGAATTCACCAATTATCTCATGAAAGAGACCCCAAATTAAAAACCCCAAGGAATATCATGGCTAAATTTCAAAACTATTAAAAAATATTGCAAATATCCCTGCCCCCTAAAAATTCAAATACAGAGGGACCACAATCAGGATTACCAAGGACCTTGAATCTTCCACCTTAATGGATTGAAGAGCCTGGAATCAGATAGTCCAAAAGGTGAAGGAATTTGGATTACAACCACGAATAAGCTATTCAGCTAGAATGATCATTATCTTTCAGGGAAGCAGATGGATATTCAATGATATAAGTGAATTGTATCTATTTCTGATGAAAAGACCTGAGCTGAACAAAAAAATTTGATCTCAAAATACAGAACTCAAGAGAAGCATAAAAAGATAAAAAGAAAAGAACTCTTGAGAACTATATTTCTGTTATGAGTATACTTACAGAGTGTGGATATAATTTGATTATGATAATATGAAAAAGTAACAAGAGGTAGAAAGGGGATCGTACTAGAAAAGGAGGAAAATTGGGGTAAAATGAGAGACATCTCATGAAGAGGCAAAGAAGACCTATTATAACTGAGGGAAAGAAGGGAGTAGGGTGAGCATTGTGTGAATCTTACTTTGATCAGATTTGACTCAAAGAGAGAATATCAGACATATTTGGTTTCACAGAGAAACTTGTGTCACCTTATAGGGAAGTAGGAGAGAAAAGAGGAAAGGAAAGGGGAGGCTAATAGAAGGGAAAACAAAAGTAATAGGGGACAGGTATAAGAAAGGGAGAGGGGGCTCTAAAAAGGCAGGGCTGTCTGAGGAAGGGGTTGGTCAGAAGGAAAATACTGGGGAGGAGAGAAGGGGGAAGATAGAGAGAAAAGAATAACTTGGGGTAAATAAGATGGCAGGCAATACAGAATTAGTTATTTAATTGTGAATGTGAATGGGATGAACTATCCCATAAAATGGAAGCAGATAGCAGCCTGAATTAAAAGCCAATCCTAAAATATTCCGTTTACAAGAAACACATTTAAAACAGAGTAATACAAACAGAGTAAAGGCAAAAGGCTGAAGCAGCATTTATTATGCTTTAGATGAAGTTACAAAAAAAAAAAAAAAAAGCAGGGGTAGTGATCCTGATCTCAGCTCAAGCAAAAAGCAAAAATAGATCTAATTAAAAGATATAGGAAAGGAAACTATATCTTGCTAAAGGGTACCATAGATAATGAAGCAATATCAATACTAAACATATATGCACCAAATATATATAGCATCCAAATTCCTAGAGAAGAAGTTAAAAGAGCTGCAAGAAGAAATAGCAAAATTGTACTAGGAAGGGATCTCAATCTTGTGCTCTCAAAAGTAAGTAAATCAAGCCACAAAATAAATAAAAAAGAAGTTAAGGAGGTAAACAGAATATCAGAAAAGTTAAGTCTGATAGATCTTTGGAGAAAATTGAATGGAGACATGATAAGTCCAAGCTAGCTCCCTGGAGGCCTCAGCATGAGCTAGAATAAGGATAAGTAAAAGTCCTTGGTCTTTAGAGGGAGAAGTGAAAGAAACAGGCAAACTGCCAGGAGTTTTGCCAAAGATCTCTTCTGGATTCTCAAGTCCAAAATCTTCACCTTTCTCCTCCTCATCCTGCTGCCAAGTGAAATCTGGCCTCTCTAACCCCACCCTTTAATCCTTGCCTACAATTATCTGTATATACCAAACATTGAGTAAGCACCAAACAGTCTGAAGAGCCATTTATCCAAACATATACTAATAGTCATTGTCTCATATCAAATAGGTAATTAGCCATAAGTGCTTGGTTGTCTGATTCAAGTACACCTATTCAAAGTTTCAGTCCTCTACATCTCCCACTTTATTTTGTTTTAGAACACAGATGGTCACACCATCACTGACTTCTCAGGAATTGAGAAACCCAAAAAGGAGGTGATCAAACCCTCCCTGACTTCTCAGGAAAGGAGGTGAAAGCATTAAAAAGGAGATGATCACCCCCTCCTTGACTTCTCAGGAAGAGAGATGAAAAACACCAAAGGGAAGTGGGGAGTCAAGTCAGATATTGTTAGAGGGTTTCGGGGCTGAAGGGTCTTACTAGAAACAGGTATACACAAACCCATCAGCATAGGAGATATTACACAAGTACATAGAAATAAAGCACAGGCTAGCAGTGATGACTCTTTCCACAGATAGTGCAGGCTCAATGTGGTGTAATAAACATGAATTGCACATGCAAATAGTGATATAACAAACAATATAAATCAATATGGTGTTGTAAAAGATTTCCAGAAGTCCTAGAAGGAGGATATGTAAACAATAATCATACATACATCTCCTTAAGCAGCCAAGAGATAGTCCAAAACCAATCTATTATCCATTACTTCACATGTCAGGGAATCCAATGATCCCTGCAAGTTTTTTGAAATTCTGCAACAGTCTTTTTATGTGTTAGGGAATCCAATGATTCCTGTACATTTTGAAGTCCTACAACAGTTTCATCATGTCTCAGAGAATCCAATGATTCCTGAGGGTTTTCAAGTCCTGCATCAGTTTCATTAACAAATATTCCTGAGTCAATTGCCATAACTGCCATGCTCTTTCAGTGGTGGACATAATCAGCAATGGAATCACCCAATGTTTCTTGGGTCTTCTTCATTTCAAGGGTCTGCTCCATCTCTCTCTGATGGACAAGGCAAATATGGCTCGTTGGCACCCATTTGATTCCTTCTCCATCTGTTGAGATATAAGCAAACCCTCTCCCCCAAACAGTTAATCTATCTGATTCCTTCCATTCACCACTTTCTGGATCTCTCCACATCACCTGGTGATTATCTAAAGATAGTGGAGCTGCTTGCACTGGACACTGCCCTTCCAATGAGTTATAAAACTTGCCTGCCAGAACCAGTGCATCTTTGTCAAAAATCAAGAAGTTAATTGTATAAAGAGCTAAATTTAGAAGTTCTCTTAGGATTACCTGTGGCTCCCCCTGTCTTTTGTCTTTGGAGGAGTGTCTTAATGTCTCTGTTTCTCCTCTCTACTATTGCCTGTCCTTGAGGATTAAAGGGTATGTCAGTGGTGTGTAAAATCTGATACTGTGCATAAAAGTGTACAACATATTTAGAAGTACATTAAGGTCCATTATCTGTTTTGATTGCTTGTGGCACACCCATAATTGCAAAAGCTTGCACAAAGAATTCAGTGACCACTCAGGCTGTCTCTTTTGCTGCTGGTATTGCAAAAGTGAATCCCAAAAAGGTGTCTACTACAACATGGATAAGAGACAGATGACCGAAAGATTTATGATGGGTCACATCCATTTGCCAAATTTCACTGGGTCTTACACCATGAGGGTTCTTCCATGGAGGGAGCATAGAAGTGTGGAAAGTAAAGCAAGCTATACAGACTTTTACTATGCTCCTAGCTTCCTCTCTTGTTATCCGAAACTGCAAACATAAAGCTCAATCAGCCTGATGATATTTAGAATGAGATTCTTGGGCTGCCTAAAATAAAGGAGTATTGGCCAACATAGTTAGAAGGCTATCTGCCTTTGAATTACCATAAAAAATAGGACCTAGAAGTTCACTATGAGAGTGGACATCAAGATATAAATCTTACCAGGATGCTTTCTCACTTGATCTTGAAGTTCCTTAAAGAGCTGATATACATTGGAAGCTACAAATTTTATTTAGGCTGTGGCAATTCTTTGTACCATATTTACTGAATAGGCCAAACCAGATATTATGTTTATATCTCCTGGATAATAAGTAAGAACTAAAATGATTGCATACAATCCATTTTGCTGAGTGGACTGAAAAGGAGTTCTGACTATTCTCTTTATAGTTAAGTCACAAAAGTATACAGCACAGATGCTATGTTTGGATGCATTTGTAAAGATAATTGGTCCTTTAAGAGGAACCTTAGAAATCTTTTCTTCAAGAATCTATTATATAATATTTTTATTTCATATATATATATATATATATATATATATATATATATATATATATATAGTTGGGTTATCTTTAATGGACACCCATGTGTAAAATTTGGAGGCATGTTGAAATAAATTTGTCACTCTGGGATGGTTTCACAGCATACATTAATTTGTGCATTTGTACAAAAGGTATATATTTTGTCAGGTCTTATCCCAGATAATTGTACTGCTCACTTAATGGCTTTTAATAAAAGTCTAGCCACAAGCACTCGGTAAGGAGTAAGTCTTTGCTCTGGTTGTGCTGGGAGGTCCCACTCGATCACATTGTCTCCTTAATGAAGAACTGCTGTGGGTACCTCTTTTGTAGCAAAATTGATATTTCCAAGGGTTTTTGAGTGAGTTTTTCAACCACATTGAATAAAGCCAGTTCAGCTTCTTTCAAAGCCTCTTGAACTTCTTTTGTAAGCTGGCATGGTGAGTTTAAAGCACTGCCCCCCCCCCTTAAAATGTCATACAATAATTGCAATTGATAAGTACTCAAGCCTAACACTGGACACATCCATTGGATATTTCCTATCAATTTCTGAAAGTTATTTAAGGTGTTCAGCTTCTGTGTTCTTAAGGACAGTTTTTGTACTGTAAGCACCTTGGGGTATACTTCATATCCTAAATATTTAAAAAAGGAGCATATCTTTGATTTTTTTTTTTGGAGCTATATGCAATTTGTAGTTCCTTAATGTTTCTATGGTCTTTTGTAGACATGCTTCAAACATTTGTTCCTCAAGTGAACATCCCAATATATCATCCATGTAATGTAATAACATTACTTTTGGAAATTCTTTTCTTACTGGAGAAAGAACAGCAACAATATATATTTGACACATAGGAGGGATATTTTTCATTCCCTCTGGCAAAACTATCCATTCATATCTTTTATAAGGCTCAGCTAAGTTAATTCTGGGCACTGAAAAGGCAAATCTTTTCATATCCTCCTTATCTAGAGGGATAGAATAGAAATAATCCTTAATGTCTATAACCCAAAGAGGCCATTCTCTAGGCAATTGAGTAGGAGATGGAAGTCCAGGCTGAAGAGTTCCCATATTTTCCATCTGTTCATTTACTTTTCTTAAAACAGTCAACATCCACCATTTTTCAGATTTATTTCTTACAACAAATACAGGGGAATCCCAAGGACTTAGAGAAGGTTGTAAGTGTTCTTGGTCAAGTTGTTCCCATACAATATCTAATAAGGCCTGAATTTTATCACTGGTTAAGTACCACTGTTCTATCCACACTGGTGTATCAGTTTTCGATTGAATAGGAACAAGTGAGAGTGTTGGCAGGGCTTCAACAGCAGCCCTGCCTAAAAAACTGAAGTACTCATTTGTAATCCTAATTGTTGTAAAATGTCTCTTTCCCACAAATTGATAGGGATTTTTTCAACTAAAAAAGCAGTAAAAACTCCTATTTCACCTTCAAATGTCCATCTCAAAGGGGTAGCACTAACTTCAGCTGCTATTGATCCTCCTATTCCAGATATATAGGTGTCTGCCTTAATCTTTGGCCAGAGACTGGGCCTTTTGGCACCTCTAATGACTGTATCATCTGCTCCTGTGTCTACCAATCCTTCTAATGATATGCCATTTACATAGATAGTGAGCATAGATCAGTCAGCTTTAACTGCTGAAGTCCAGAGTATTCCTGGATTCTATTACTTGAATTCAGAATCTGGGCAACTATCATCAGATTGCCTATTAGGAGTCTGTATCAGTAAACCTGATGCTACTACTTCTCCTGGTTGATAAGTCACACATTGTCTACTTGTATTAGTGACTGGGATATTATCTATACATTCCTCAGTTTCCCAAATCAGTGTATGGATGAACACTGTTTTGTAAGCACTCTCAGGAAGTGAAATGGGCAAGCCTATTCTGCTTGGAGGCAAGGGATCCATAGGCTGGAGAGGAACAGATTGTGCCTCTCTAGGGGGTATCTCAGTAGTCCCTGCTGCATAAGACTCTATTCTCCCCAATTGTAATCCCTTTCTCCCATCAGGTTGCTTCCTGGGTGACTGATTATGTAATCTTTTTCTCCCATCAGATTGTTTCTTGGCTGATTGGTCATGTCTAAGTACTGAACTTCTAAAGACTCTTTGGGTGTAGCATCAACTACCATCATGCCCCAAGTATTTTTTTGTTTTGGGCTCTAGGGCTGGGTTCCCAATCCTGTTTCCCTGAATCAGTCTACATTCTAATGTGCAATGGAAGCCTCTGTTGCATTTTAGACATGGAGTTTTGGGTCTTGTTTTCCCACTCTGTTTTCTCACTCTGTCTCCATGCCAACATTGGACTTTCAGATGCCTACTTTACCACATTAAAAGCATTGACGAGTCTCTCTGGATGTCCCTTGCCAAAAGAGACCCTATCTTCCCATGTTCTGGTCTTGAAAAGTCTGCATCATAGCCTGGCTATAAAATGCATTTGTGCCCACTGTGGCACAGCATCTTATGATCTCCTCTAAAGGAGCATCTTTGTGTAATCCTAGTATAATTATTTTACAAACCTCATTAGCATTTTCTTTAGCAAGTTGCCTTATCATAATTTCTGTTGCTGCATTTTCACCAATAGTTCATATGACAGCTGTCTGCAGACATCCTACAAAATCAGCAAAGGGTTCATTTGCCCCTTGTGTTATTTTTGTAAAGGCCTCTCCTCTGTTCTGTTTACCTGGGATAAAACCATGCTTTGATAGCAGCAGCAGCAATTTGCTCATATGCTGCTATGTGGTAATTAATCTGTACTGAAATGTCTGCATAAGAACCTACATCTGTTAGTCGGTCATAGGTGATTGGAGTATTAACTCCACTGACTATTTCTTTGGGCTTGTATCCTACAGAGCTTACTATATTCAGAAAGCCACAACAAATTTTGTCCAGGTTCTAAACATGTCCTTGCTATAGATTTCCAGTCACTAGGGGTAAGACTTCATAAGCTAAAATCTGTAATAACATCTTAACATAAGATTATGTAACCCCATAAAGAGTTTAAGCCTTTTTCAGATCTTTGATAATTTCTAGATTAAAAGGAGTGTATCTTCTCCTTTCTTGACCTGAAGAGTTAAGTTGTTCAATCACAGGATACCTTTCTATTCTCATATCAGCTGTATTCTGCCCTTCCTTTTTGTCTTTAAGTAGTGCCTTTTGCAATCTAGTCATAGGAGCGGGTGATTCCTGGGGGAGGGGGTGGTGATGATATTACTGCCCCTCCCACTCCTTCTTCTCCTTCCACCCAGAAAGGTGAAGTTGATGGGGGAGGGTCAAGGACCTGCTAGGGTATAGGTGGAGTTGAATTTGGGCTGTGAGACTGAGAATCACATTCTTTAAGTTCACTTAACTCCCTATGCCGTCCAGTGAGATTTCCATTAATCTCTCCCTTCTCTTCCTCTTTTTCCTCACACTTCCTCATCTGGTTGTTCTTAAAACTTTTTTTTTTTCTAGAACTTGCAGGATTCTTTAAGGGCAATTATATTAAGTTGTACATATAGAATGTTTCCTTAGAAATTGAATCAGGACCTTTATCATGGTAATATTCACATATTTGATCTCCTACTAGTTTCTCATTATCTGCCTCCATTTCTTCTTCCTTGAAGAATTAAGGGGGCATGCATTCTAATGTATCCAAGAGTTCACCACTCTCTGTTCCCAAATTACAAGAAAACTGTCTCTTTATTAGTCTGAGTATGCTTCCTGTAGATCTCCCTTGGGGTGGGGTTGGGGGAGAATCTTTTCCTAATATCTGGCCCATTTCAGCTAAAAAATGAGAGTTACTAGTTTAGCTCTTAACAAAGCAAGCTCCCTGTTTGTCTATTAAAGTATTCACCTTATTTCCTGAAGGTCACCGGGGACTTCTTCAGTGAAATTAGGGTCATTGGTCCACATTGGGTGCCAAAATGTTAAGTCCAGGCTAGCTCCCTGGAGTCCTCAGGATCAGCCAAAGTGAGGATAAATAAAAGTCCTTGGTCTTTAGGGGGAGAAGTGAAAGAAGTAAGCCAACTGCCATGCTCCTAGATTCTCAAATCCAAAGTCACCAACTTCTCTCCTTGTCCTGCTGCAAAATGAGTCAGGCCTATGTCCCTCTGCCCTCTAATCCTTGCCTAAGATCATCTTAACACCAAACATTCAGCAAGCATCAACTGTGAGAAGAGCCATTTATCCAAACATATGCTAATAGAATCATTGTCTCATATTGAATATGTAATTAGCCTTAAGTATTGGGTTGTCTGATTCAAGTGTGCCTATTCAAAGTTTCAGCCCTCTAAAGAGACAGAAAAGAGTTTACTTTTTTCTTGGTGGTTCATAGAACCTATACAAAAATTGACCATGTATTAGAGCATAAAAACCTCAAAATCAAATGCAAAAAGGCAGAAAGAATCAATGCATTTTTTTCAGATCGTGATGCTGCTGGGAAAATTGCATACTAGTATCGTAGAAACTAGGCATTGACCCACACCTGATACCATATACCAAGATAAGGTCAAAATGGGTCTGTGATTTAGACATAAAGAGTGATATTAAAAGCAAATTAGAAGAACATAGGATAATTTACTTCTCAGATTTGTGGAAAAAAGAAGGAATGTGTGACTAAAGAAGAACTGGAACTCATTTATCAAAAAATGTTTTTTCAGTTTATTGCTTCCCTTCTAATCTTGTCTGCATTAATTTTGTTGGTATAAAAACTTTTCAACTTAATATAATCAAAATTATCTATTAAATTGAAAAAACATTTTTATGTTTAAAGATTCTAATAAAGACCTCATTTCTAAAATATATAGAGAATTGACTCAATTTTATAAGAATTCAAGTCATTCTCCAATTGATAAATGGTCAATAGATATGAACAGACAATTTTCAGATGAAGAGATTAAAACTATTTCTAGTCATATGAAAAAGCGCTCTAAATCACTATTGGTCAGGGAAATGAAAATAAGACAATTCTGAGATACCACCACATACCTCTCAGATTGGCTAAAATGAAAGGAAAAGATAATGACAACTGTTGGAGATGATGTGGGAAAACTTCAATACATAATTGGCAGAATTATGAAAGGATCCAGTCATTCTGGAGAGCAATCAGGAGCTATGCTCAAAAACTTATCAAACTGTGCATACCCTTTGATCCAGCATTGTTTCTACTGGGCTTATAACCCAGAGAGATCTTAAAGAAGGGAAAGGAACTCACATATGCAGAAATGTTTGTGGCAGCCCTTTTTGTGGAAACTGGGTGAATGTCCATCAGTTGGAGAATGGTTGAATAAGTTATGGTATATGAATGTTATGGAATATTTTTGTTCTATAAGAAATGATCAGGAGGATGATTTTAGAGAGGTTTGGAGAGATTTGCAGGAACTGATGCTAAGTGGAATGAGCAGAACTAGGAGATAATTGTACACAGCAACAAGAAGATTATATGATGATCAATTCTAATGGACAGCTCTCATTCCAACAATGAGATGATTCAGATCATTTACAATAATCTTGTGATGAAGAGAGCCAGCTAGACCCAGAGAGAGAATTTGTGGGAACTGAGTGTGGACCACAACATAGTATTTTCACTCTTTTTGTTGTTGTTTGCTTGCATTTTGTTTTCTCAGTTTTTTTTTCTTCTTGATCTGATTTTTCTTGTGCAGCAAGATAACTGTATACATATGCATATGTATATTGCATTTAACATATATTTTAACATATTTAAAACGTATTGGATTACATGCCATCTAGGGGAAGGGATTGGGGAAAGAGGGGAAATTTTGGAACACAATATTTTGCAAGGATTAATGTTGGAAATTTACCCATGCATATGTTTTGTAAATAAAAAATTTTAATAAAAACAAAGAGAGAAAAAAAGTTTCAACAGGAATGCTTTCTTTTTCTTTTCTCAAATAATTTCTAAGGTTCTTCTCTAAATCCTGTGATATTTCAGCAATGGAAGCCAGAGGAGTCAATTCAATCTCAGGCTTTATTCAGAGTAAGCTTTATTCATTCACTCATTCATTCAATCATTAATTTAGGTTTCCAGAAGAAATGAGAAAAGAGTTTATATTTCATTGTTTTATTTTCTATAGTTGACCTTGATCACAGGGCATCTGGAATATTACATTCTCTCTATACAACATATTTTTAGAATGTTTAGAGTGTAGGGACCAGGATGTTATGGGAATTGGAGTCCAATGTTAAATAAAAACTGATAGATGTTCCTATGAATGTTTAACTTGAGAGGAAGAAAGACTCAGGGAGGATATGATAATTACCTGTTTAGCTTTTCCTAGCAAAATTAGAAAAAAAATAGGCTCTACTTTTTCTTCTCTCAATTTACAATCATGGAAACTTAGGCCCAGGAAGGTTATATCACTTGTCCAAAATCATAAAAGCACTATTAGAAGTGAATGAACTTTGAAGTGATATCTTCTGCTACCAGAACTAGTGATCTTTCTAGTATAACATACTGCCTGCCTAGCATCACTTAGGTAAAATATACCATTTACCAGGCATTCAAAAAGCATATCAAAGGTCTCCTATAATTGGGAACTAATGCAGATGAAAGCATTTTTTTAAAACTATAAAGTACCATCTGAATGTAAACTATCATTACCACCTTCAAACCTTCAAGGTACCACAGAACATCCCATGAACTATACACTGGGCAAATTGTCTACTTGCTACAGGATATTCAACCTCCAACTTATCTATCCAAAGCAGGATGGATGGTTGATTAATTGCTAGCTCTCAATTTACCAGATTAACTCATTTTTCTTTTATCATGGAACTATTTTTTCAAAAACCTCCAATAATTCCTCACTGCCCTACTGAATGAAATCTTTATGCATTAACATGGATTTCAATTACTTCAATCTAGAACCAACCTGCCTTTTTAGCATGATATCCTATTAGTCCACATACAAAGTAGGCACTCTAATCAAACCAGTTTCTTTATCATTCTTCAATGTACCTTAATTCATTTTTCTGTGTAATTGCTTATTCCATTTTATGAAATTAGAATGCTTCCTATCCCACATCTTTCCCTATTGTACTCTAATATATTCCTTTAGGACTAGGCTCAATGATATTATCTTCAAGAAAACTTCCCTGATCATCCAAATAGCAATGGCCTTGTTTTCTTCAATTCCTATGGCAATATAGCTTTATTCCTGGGTTGCTATCATAAAGTATCTCATATTGTTGCTCATGTTATATTTCTAATTCACCATTCTTCTGTGTCCAAACTCTGAAAGAACTGATTCCTAATGAAGGAATGAACTCACAAATGAAAAACTTACTATATACCAATCATGGAACTAATGAAGGGAAAAATACAAAAGCAGAGGTAATTCCTTCCCTCTAACCATTTTCCTTCTAAAGAGAAGTCTCACAGAAGGGAAGTAGATCCAGGTGAGAAGTGTTTTGATTTGGAATGTTAAAGGAATGGTTACTACAGCCATGGGAAAGTACATTGATAAACCTTTTCCAATAGTTATCACAGAGGTGATTTGACTCTGGTTCCCAAAATTTGAAAGTAGAGAGATGAAGTGAGTGGGTGGGGACATTGCATCTCAGTAGGACAGCTGGCGAAAACTTAGCTGACCATAAGATGTAACAATAAATAAAAATATTTATATAACATTTGACAGTTGAAAAAATGCTTTACTCACAACCCCATGAGACAAGATTAATAACTATCATTATCAAATTTGGAAAAAGAGTATGAGAAAGATTCAATGGCTAGCTCAAGATCACTTACACTGCACGAAAGTTTGTGGCAGCCCTCTTTGTAGGGGCTAGAAGCTGGAAACTGAGTGGATGCCCATCAGTTGGAGAATGGCTGAATAAATTGTAGTATATGAATATTATGGAATATTATTGTTCTGTAAGAAATGACCAACAGGATGATTTCAGAAAGGCCTGGAGAGACTTACATGAACTGATGCTGAGTGAAATGAGCAGGACCAGGAGATCATTATATACTTCAACAACAATACTATATGATGACCAGTTCTGATGGACCTGGCCATCCTCAGCAATGAGATCAACCAAATCATTTCCAATGGAGCAATAATGAACTGAACCAGCTACACCCAGAGAAAGAACTCTGGGAGATGACTAAAAACCATTACATTGAATTCCCAATCCCTATATTTATGCCCACCTGCATTTCTGATTTCCTTCACAAGCTAATTGTACAATATTTCAGAGTCTGATTCTTTTTGTACAGCAAAATAACAGTTTGGTCATGTATACTTATTGTGAATCTAATTTATATTTTAATATATTTAACATCTACTGGTCATCCTGCCATCTGGAGGAGGGGATGGGAGGTAAGAGGTGAAAAATTGGAACAAGAGGTTCGGCCATTGTTAATGGTGTAAAGTTACCCATACATATAACCTGTAAATAAAAGGCTATTAAATAAAAAAAAAGAAAGAAAAACAAAAACAAAACAAAACAAAAGATCACTTACACTTTTAAAAAATGATAGATCCAGGTTTTCAATCCAGATTTCCAAGCCCCAAAACTAATCTTTATTTCCTTATACAAAACAGTTAGATTCCTGAACAATATCATATATATCTTTGTATTCGTATATTGCATCAAAGAGAACACATTACACAGAGAATAAATTTAGTAATATTTTAGTTCAACACAATAAATATTTATTTACCAATATGTAGAAGAAAAATAGCTAGTAAAAAATATACTGACATAAGAAATGAAATTTCTGGTTCATTATCAACCAATACACCAGCCTGGCTGGAATACAACACATATATGGGATTGATAATAATCAACAAACTTTTATTAAATGTATCCCACATTCCAACATCATGCTAGATTCTGCAGGTTAGCTTCTACTGGCTGAGATTCTTGAAGTTCAGAGATGAATGAATAAAGTAGAATACATAGAAAATAAGCAAAGAATGACTGGAGAAAGTGTCACTGACAATTGAGAGAATCAAGGAAAACCTTTTGAAGAAAGTGACACTTGAATTGAACCTAGACAAGGGAGATAGATATTCCAAAGGACAGCTTTCAAGAGGGAAGATATTACCAGGAGAACAGTCTATGTCAAGGGATAGAGATAGGAAATGGAACATATCTACTGGAAATAACATATAAACCTGGTCAACTGGAGAATTCTATGAGGTAGGAGGAATAATGTAAAATCATATTAAAAAGACAGACTAGAGCAGCATTATGGAGCATTTTAAATGCCAAACAGGAAATTTTATATCTTTACTTTAAAGGCAATGGGGAACCACTAACTATTCTGAAAAAGGGAAACAAATAAAACTTGAACTTTAGGAATATCAACTTGGCAGCTATGGTACAGAGTGACCACCTAGAAGGCTATTGAAATAGAGCAAATGAGAAGTGATAAGAGCCTAAAGCAAGGTGATAGTAGTGTGAGCAAAAAGCAGGGACAGTTACAAGTACTAAGGAAGAATCATCACCAAAACTTGGGGATTGGTTGATTTTGGGCTTGATTAAGAATGATGAGTTGAAGATGCCTTTTAGTTTTTTTTAAACAATATGTGCCTTGGAAGAATGTTGGTACACCAGTTTGAAAAGATTTATGGAGAAAGATAATAAATTTTATTTTAGACATGTTGAATTTGAAATGCTGACTAGACTTTTGAAAGATGTCTAGCAGGCAATTATTGGAAGCTCAGGGAGCAGAATACAGCAGTATAGATTTGTGAGTCATGTGTACAGAGATGATAACTTGATTGATGAGATTATCAAGGAAAAGAGTTCAAAGGAAAAAGAGATCCTAGAAATAACCCTCAGAACCACATATTTTAAGAGGTTGTGAGATTAATGAGATAAGGAGTAGAAGAAAAAAGAAGAGGAGGAAGAAGAGGAGGAGGAGAAAGGGAAGAAGAAGAAGAGAACAAGAACAAAAACAAGAACAAGAAAAATGCATGACAAAAAGAAGAGAAACACAAGTGTGAACTGAAAGGTCAAAAGGTAAATAAATAGTCCTTTGGCAATACAGAGGAAGAGAGTAGAAGTCTATTAGGCAAGGATCCTGTCTCCCTTTATTTTGTGCTATGATATATGTATTTTCTATTCTAGAGCAACAATGTCCAGAGGCCAACTGGCATCACTAGTAAAAATGTGCAGAATACAAATCACTTCATATTGCTTCTATAATTTGAAAATTGTTTGCCAAAACTATATTTCCCAACAGGACTCCTCCAATTTTAGAATATGAGTCTGGGGAGCGGAAATGAAATTTTCTCAACACCCAAAACAAGTTCAACACAAACTTAGTCCTGGCCACCCTCTGTTACCCAACTGCCACGTTGATAATTGAGGTAATAATATTTGCACTGACTACTTCATTGGGTTAATGTACGTTCAAAAAGTGCTTTGTAAATAGAAAAGCTGCATATATATGGGGAGAGGGTGTCTGTGTGTGTGTCTGTGTCTGTGTGGGTGTGTGTCTGTGTAGGTGTGGGTGTGGTGTCTGTGTGGGGTATGCTTGTCATTTTTTATTATTAAAGGGAACACAAAATAAAAATAGGAAAGATTTGAGCTGATTAGAATTATTTCAAAATGATAAGATTAACTTAAATTATTAAGAAAGGAGTCATCAAACATTGACACAGTAGAATATGTTCTTTCTGCACAATTTTTAAAAATACATTTGATGTAACAATAAAGTAATAAGATCATTTTCTTAGATACGATAGAACTCATGGATCCAAATAAGTTCTATGTTTTATAGATAACATATTTAGAGGTGGGAGGGACATTAAATATTATTTAATTGAACCCTTCCTTTCACAGATAAGGAAACTGAAGGCTAGAAAAGTTATAAGGTCACAAAAAATGACAGAAGTAAATTTTGAATTTAGATTCTCTGATTTCAAAATATTTGTTTTTATTATAATGACTGATGTCATTATCTTGGAAGACTCCAATTATAGGATAATTACTTAACATATGTAAAAAAAAAAAACTTAAAAGATTTACTAAACTGGAAGATATTGAAAGAATTGTATCATACACTCCAAAGATAATCCAAAGGATTGCTTAAGAGTCTCAGGGATATTTTGAGCACTACAGGCAGCACAGTGGAATGGAAATAGGGTTCAGAATCAAAAGACACCCTTGTTCAAATACTACCTCTGACACTAACTTTCCAAAGATAGACAAGTCATGTAATCTCTCTGATCCCAGTTGCCTCATAGAATGAGGACAATGATACCTACAATATCTACCTCAGACTGACTATAAATGTTTACTATTAGAAACCATATGCTTTGTGAATAAAAGATTAATATTCCCAACACTGTTTCTATTTTATCATTTAAATTGTCTTATACACTCAATAAAGGTATAATGACTAGATAAGAAAACTTTCAGTTAGCATAAAAAAAATTCCTGTTCTGCCTTTAACAATATTGGATGTGTAACCAAGGGCAGATTGCTTAACATATCTGGCCTTTAGTTTCCTCATTAAGCAAATAAGAAAAATGATACCTTCAATATCTCCAAATAATATTGTTGAGGAAATCAAATAATATAAAATATAAGATGTCTTAGGGAACCTTCTAATATTATACTGCAGGCAGGTTCCCAATCTGTATCAATGGAAAGAATTTCTTGACTGAAAATTCTTTATACCAATAAATTCACAAGTTCAGAGTACTCTTTCTCCTGTCACATCTATCTCAATATCAGTGTCCGTGTTAATTCTATTTTGAAAGGGACATCTTTCATTTGAATATATAAATCCTATTTGTTTTTTGATTGAAGCTTTTTTATTTTCAAAACATAGGCAAGGATAATTTTTTCAACATTGACTCTTGCAAAGCCTTGTGTTCTAATTTCCCCTCCCTCCACCACCTCCTCCCCTAGGTTTCAAGCAATCAAAAATATGTTAAACATGGTAAAAATATATGTAAATGCAAAATAGACACACACACACATATATATACACACATACACACATACACACACACACACACTCACACACACACATATGTATATATATATATACATAATTATCTTGCTATACAAGAAAAATTAATCAAAAAGGAAAAAATAATGAGAAAGAAAAAAAAATTCAAGCAAACAACAAAAGTGAAAATGCTCAGTTCTCACAGTCCTCTTTCTGGGTATAGATGGCTTTCATCATCACAAGATCATTGGAACTGGCCTGGATCATCTCATTGCTGAGAAGAGCCATGTCCATCAGAATTGACCATCATATAATCTTGCTGTTGCTGTATACAATGATTTCCTGGTTCTGCTCATTTCACTTAACATCAGTTCCTGCAAGTCTCCCTCCTCCCCCCCTCCACCCTGGCCTCTATGAAATCATCCTGCTGATCATTTCTTATAGAACAATAACATTCCATAACATTCATATACCAAAACTTGCTCAGCCATTCTCCAACTGATGGGCATCCACACAGTTTCCAGTTTCTGGCCACTACAAAAAGGGCTGCTACAAACATTTTTCCATATGTGAATCCCTTTCCCTCCTTTAAGATCTCTTTGGGATAATAAATCCATTTTGTTAATGTGAGAAGTAGGAGTATTGATGCAAATTTTTTATAATGACTTTGAAGTCTTGGAAGATTCTAATTATAGGATAATTACTTAACATATTTTTTAAAAAACAATAGATTTACTAAATTGAAAGATATTGAAAGAATTATATTATCCACTCCAAAAGTAATCCAAAGAATTGATGCAAATTTTTTTTAATAAATGTATTTATTTTAATGCACATTGCTTTATGACTCATCTTGAAGAAAAAAAAATCAGAGCAAAAGGAAAAAAACATGGGAGAGATTTCAAAAAACAGAAAAAAGAAGTGAACATAGTGTGTGTTGATTTACATCTAGTCTCCTTAGTTCTTTTTCTGGATGCATATGGGATTTTCTGTACCATATCTTTTGGGATTGCCTTGGAGATGCAAATATTTTATTGACATTTTACTTTGAAATTTTTAATATTCAAATTTTTGAATTTGAAATTTTTAAATAAAATTTTACTTTTAAAATTTTGGAAAAAAAATTTCATATACTCTGTTTCTTGATCTTTTGGGGTCAAAATACACTATACAAATTGGTGTATCTTAGTTCTCTGCCTTATTCTTAAATTCCAATCCTTTGGTCATTGTACCTCATAGTAGTACTTGGACTGAATTTTCAGATATTTTCCTTGAAAAATGATTATTTTACTAAGAGACAGAGAGGGTTGGCCAAGGTCTTAAGAATTAGGAACAGAATCTAGAGTTGCCAATGTTAACTTCCTATAATCACCTAAAAATACTCCCTTCCTTTATGAAAAGAAACAAAGCTTTGCAGTATCATGTAGGAAACCCTTTATCAGACTGCTGAAAACATAAAACAAAAGGAAACTTCTCAAATAGCATAAAGCTGGCAGCAAATTGGCAAGGCAATGGAAACACTGCTATTAAAATAATTAACTGAAAACTTAGGATGACCTGGGCATCATAAATGAGAACAATGTAGGCAAATGAATCCTGGAATTATTTCTTTCAAAACACAGTTTAGATAAAGGAACAATTTGGAAATAATTGGATGGCTGTTGGATGTGTTCTGGCCCATAACAGTTGGACTTTAGGATATTTGATATTGCATTTGAATCCCTCACAGATCAATGACAACTAACAAGATTCAAGATTTTTAAAAATTCTTCAGTTCCCAAATGGATCCAAAGAAGACTATCTAGTAATATTTCTTTTTTCAGAAATATATTTGCATCTAAGTTGGGAATCAGGCACATGCAAACTAGTAGCAGTGAGAAAGAAGGAAAGACCTAAAAGTCCTTTTTCTATCACCTGACTTCTAAAATGTCTATTTCAAGATTACAAAGTACTAAGTACATTTGGGTCATTAAATTTCCATTCCTAAACATCAGTTCAGGAGGCAAAGGTGACAGAAAAATTGCTCTAATGTTATCTCTATAATATTCATTTATGACAAGGAAAGAAATGAATATCTATGCTATTTGAAAAGTGCTATTTTGATAACTTTCTTAAAAATATAAATTCCAGAGGTCATTTAAATTTAAGCCCCTCCCATCTATCTTCAAAAGTACTCAACTTGTGGATCATTAAAATCATAATGCAATATAGAGTAATCACAAGGAAACCTTCCATGTTTATTTTTTTCAGACTGTTTTCTTTCCACCATGGAAATAATCCAAAAGAGTTGTGTCTCTTTATAATAATAAGTTTAGAAAATATAGCCTATGAAGAAAGCAGGTAAAATAGTATGAAAAAGTAGATTAAAAACCTGGTCTCAGAGTCAAGAAGACATGAATTCTAGTCCTGCTTCTGATACATACTAGCTAGATAACCTTGAAAAATTCTTAATTAACCTCTAAATGATTTTAGCAAGGCTCTGAGATGAAGAGAAGGTGTCAACCAGCATTGGTAGATGGAGTTCTTTATACCATTCAAATCGAGTCTTTTCTCTGGATATAAAGAAAAATGAAACAAAATGTACTTCTTTCATTCAGTGATGAGAGAGTTGCAGAAGAAGCAAGATTTGTATAAAAACAATCTTCATTTACATAGGGAAATATTGACTATGTAATAGTCTATATCTTGGAGTACATTACCAAAAGAAAGACTGAATATAGTAATTAGGAAAACTTTTCTGATGAAAAGGTTTGAGAGATGCTGGAACAAGGTTAGACCTCAAGAGATTATTTACAAAAGAATAAAAACTTCTTCCAGGATAATTTATATATAGTCTTATCTAGGAGTAAGAAAATTGACTATATTCTTCTCTGAGGGCCTTTCCAGCCCTGCCATACACCATGCTGAGGAACAAGCTATGGCCACACGCAAAAATTTCCTGAGCTAGGTTGATGGAATACATGTTCTAGGCAAAAAAGTTCCAGTCAGTTTTGCTGAGATTTCCATTTCAATCTTACTGATCTAAGTGGTTTGCATGAGCATATAAACCTTTGGATACTTATTTGAAATTACACTCTAGGGTTTCTGAGTTTTTCTGTTGCTTAATTAGGCTTTCCATAGTAGAAAAGAGCAATGGTTTAGTGCCCCATCTCTAACAGATGCTGGTGCCAGATGCTCTCAAAAACACACACTCCATTTCCTATAAAATTCCCTATTGTTCATTTTTATACTGTGTTGAGGATGTCTTCTTGACAACATTTCTCACATTCAAAGTGAACAGCATTAAGATAATAACATAGCTGTCCTTCACTTTGCACTATTACTGCCTAATCACTTTCTGAAAATATTTCTTCTTTCTTATCCATGATGGATACTTTAGGTTTCTACTTTTTTCCTAAAGCACAGATAAATCCCAAGTTCCAGCCCTAAGATAAAACAGGTAAATGGCCTAAGTGGAATGTTTTCAGGGAAACATGAAAGTATTGCTGTCAAGTATCATTCCTTTGCCAAAGAGAAAATTTTAATAGGAAAATGAAGGGGATAGGAATAGGTAATAACACAGAAAAACATCTGAGTAAAACAAATGAGAATAAAGAAAGGATCTTCTTTTTTGACAAATATGCTTAGGGCTGGGTTGGCCAACCCCAACCAAAATTTTCTCATGGTGGGAAAGGGAGCATGGCACAAGTCTTGGAAGGGCACCCAGACACATGACAAGCCTTATAACCAACAAAGCTAGCACCAAAATAATTGAAACAACATAAATAGCAGAAGTAGAGTTTGAAACCAGGTTCTTTCACTCCAAAGTCATTGATCTCACATTGCCATGTACTAAGGAATTTATATAATGTTTCTAGATAAATAGGTTCAGTCTAATCTACCAGGGGTACCCATATTACAAAGCTGCTATAGAGGCTCTCACAAAAACATTTGAAGAGGAAGGAATAAGATGAAAAGCCATTATCCATCCCTAATCTGCCTCAGACAGTAATGTGATAAGATAAGGGAGGCAAAAAAAATACTACATAATACTAGCTGTTTATCACTCTACAATTAGAAACATTTTCTTAATGATTCCTCTACTTCATGTCAATTGGATCATATATTTATTTTATAAGCATCTCTGAAGAAGCATTCTACATTTTAAACAAATTATATATGAAAATAAGGAAATTTTACCACATCATAAGGCATGATAACATGAAGTATTTAAAGAAACATAGAAAGACATATATGAACTGATACAGAATGAAATAACCTAAACCAAGTGATCAATAAACAAAAAGAGTATATAAATACAAATGGGAAAAAAATAAAGTGAAATTGAGTGCTGCATAATTGCAATAACCAACCATGGCACCAGAAAATAATTGTGTAAACACTCCTCTCTCCCTTCATTTAAGAGGTAGAGAATTATGTGTAGAACATTATGTCTACTGTTAGAAATGGTCAATATGCTAATTGTTTTTTTTTTTTGCTAAATTGTTTTTTTCTTTTTAATTTTTAGACAAGATATTTAATTAATAGACAAGGTAAAAGAGTATATTCAGAAATGAATGTGATGTAAATACAAATATCATCTTTTTGAAAAAATCTCATTATGTCTTTTCTAGGACAAACCCATTTATGAGTGCCATTGTATATTGTCCTTGTTGAAAGTAAGATTATATTTTAAGAAAAACAGAAATAAAAGGACAAGAAAGTTAACAGAGACTCAGAGAGAATAGCTGATGTAACAAATTTTATATTTTATAGTATTCATTTGTAACAAATGTGAATCATTGCAAAGCATACTTTATTTAACTGATATTTGATTTTTCATTTGATTTGACCTTTATTTTCAGTAAAGAGTAGTACCCAGCAATTTAAGAATTTCTATATGGTTTTCTTTTGATCAAGAAGACCCAGCCTATTTCTCATTGCTACTGGCTAGGGCATTGCTCTGATCCATAGTTAGGCTGAATTAGTCCAAGTTGTTCCTCAATCTTTAATTTTTTTGATTATTTGGTCCACATTTAATCCCATGTTAGCACACCATACTACAATTGTGTTGAGATCTCCAATATACTCTAGGCTGGTAGTTACATGCATTATCACTAAATATTCTATATTATAGTAGGTGGGGTTGCATGAGGCATGTGGTAGAACCTGACATTGTGAGCGTTTCTTCTCTATTTTGAACATTGATTTCAGTATAGAGCTACTTTGAAAAGACAGTAAACATTTTCTACTTGTTTCCAGCCAATAAAGATTGCAATAATGAGACCTAATTCTTCCTAAGTACAAAAACTGGAAATTTTCTATTAATTTTCACCATCTCCAATGAGATAAATAAAATTCAGATTTTGGTTTGAAAAATTCAGAAATAGTCAAGCCTTAGGGATAGGTCTGATGGTCTATCTGATCCTGTAAGGTCCTAAAACCAAATAAATTAAAGTAGGTTTTTCTCCTCCCTATGTGATTACTCATTATCTGTCTACTTAAGAGCAGACAGCTCTTAACCCCCAAACATATCTCTGCACTCACCCAGACAGCTGGTTCCTTCTCCGCCAAGATGGGATCCCTGCAGCACAACTAGACTTGGCATTCCAAATCAGCCAAGGTACTTTAAGCCTTCTTAGGCTCAGAGCCCTGAATCCCCACGATGTTCAGGAGGTGAAAATTTCTGTGGTTGTGACTGAGGCTCCCTAAGAACTCAGCTAGCTCCAGGGATTCCCACTTGCTGTTTCTGTGGAATTAGCCTGAAATGTTTGCTCTTCATACCAGTTAATCCCCATTCCTGGAGCCTTCCCTCAGGTTTTCTCCAAAGTCCTTAAGGACCCCGGTTTGGGGAGGGAAGGACAAGTCTTATTTGTTTTTTATTGTTTTATGTTCACTCTGAGGGGCTATTTTGTTTTGTTTATGGGCTAAATCTGAAGAGATTGAAATTTTCTGATCTACTTCCTGTCTTCCCAAAATACTCCCCTAGTTAACACTTCTACTAAAATGTCTTTCACCTCAGGGCAGCAAGGTGGTACAGTGAATACAGAATATCCCCTAAAGTTAAAAGAACCTGGATTTAAGTCTAGCCTCAGATACTTACTGTGTGATCCTGGCCAAGTCACTTAACAATGATTGCAAATAGATGTCTAGATAGATATACCTATCATATGCTCTATATATCCATACGGATATCTCACCTTAGATTCAACAAGTCCAAAATAAAACTCATTTCCTTTGATTCTAACCAGTCCCTCTTCAACATTCTCCTATTTCTATTAATGTAATCAATTTTTTTCAAACACCAAGATTCAAAATCTTTCCTTTTAGGTACCCAAACTCTTTTGTTCCGTTCATATTGCCCCAATTCTTATTATTACTGTATACCTCATCAACAGCAATAGCCTCCTAGCAAAATTCAGGCTCATCTTTTGTATCCCCAGCTATTAATTATACTTGACACTTCAGGGACTTATTTGAACAGGAGTATTGGGCCTGGAATCAGAAGAATCTGAGTTTAAATTAGATCTCAGACATTTACTAACTGTATGACTCTTGGCAAGTCACTTAACTCAGTTTGCTTCAAATCCCTCATGTATAAAATTAGCTGGAAATAGAAAACTACTTCACTATCTTTACCCAAGAAAACCCAAATGGGATCCTGAAGAATTGGTCAAGACTAAAAAGACTAAAGAACTTCTTTTCTGTTCACATAAATCCTTCTTTTAATAGGTAGGGAGGAGTAGAATACCCTCACCTTCTAGTCATATCAGATCACATGGTCTGGCTTGACTATGGGAGAAACAGAATACTCATCATGCATGATCTGTGTCATCCTTTATCCTGTTCTTCAAAAGATTCTCTCCTCCAACTGTATTAATTACATAAACAAAGGAACATTTGGTTCCTCAAGTATAAAATACACTTCCATTTGAAATGAAGCAAAAATATTGCCTTCATCCTTGAGATTGCCACAATCCTACATATATCAAAGCAGTCCAAAAAGAGTAGCCTGTGGTGAAAGAATATTGCTTCTTTGATTCATTTAGAATTTAGTATTTGTTTTGCTCCCATTCATTTCATCTACACTCTAAAGAATTGTAAATGTACTTTCCAAAAATCCTCTGGAACCAAATCTTATTCCCCTGGCCAAAAACATTCAGAAAATTAAAGAAATATTTTATAGGATCATATGTTCAAAGAAGTTAATAGAAAATGGCTGCCAGCTTTTAACCTTGATTTGTGTGTTCAAATTCCACCTCGTTAAAAAACTGCCATAGTCATTTATTTTATATAGATATGAATGGATAGGTAGCAAAAGATGATAGCTATTTAGAAGAATCAGTAAAGCCAAACTTTTATTCAAATAGATATTTACACCAAAATTGAGCACAGAATTCTTCTCATAGGTTTATATCAGATATTTGCAAGGAATTTCCTTTATGCTACTAATGCCTAGGTTTAAGTCTTATCTTTGAAACATTGGCTACATAACTCAAGACAGTTCATTTAACTACTAATTTTCTAATCAATTCTTTCAGACTATATTTGCAGAAACCTTGCTAACCTGCACTGATGAATGGAATTGCCTTATTTAGGAGTCCTTTGTATCAATAACATCACAGCTCCATTCCTTGGCCCTATCCTAGACTAAAGTACTAAATTAACATTTTTTCTTCCATAATCTTAAAAAAAATTCATCAGCTAATAACTTTCAAAGTCACTATGACAAATGAGACTGAAAGGAAATGGACTTTAAAAACAATTCAATTCATTGAAACAATATTAAATGGCCCTGTATACAAAGCATTGTTCTCTAGATACAGATTTAAAGTTTAAATAAAACTGATACTCTAACATGATGAAGTTTACAGTAATTAATTGTCCAGCTATCATCCCATTTCTTGGAATAATTTATTTTTATAAAGACTATAGCTTTCATTGAATTATCATTTTCTCGATTTTTTAAGTGAGCACTAAATGTCAACATACAAAATAGGTTTATCTTGTCTCTGAGCTCAAATAATCTTTTAAATTCATACTCTCAAATTTGTGGAAGCAAGTTGCCATTTGGTACACTGCATTTCCAATAACTACCAGATTTCTTTCCTTCCTCTATTTGTCATTCTGTAAGAAACCCAAAATGACTTGAATAAATTTTGGCTAAATTAATCTTAATTTAGTCCCCAATCCCATGTGGATTTGCTTATGCATGAAGGCTTTATTAGGCTTTAATCTCTATTCTTGTGCCTAAGCTTGCTGTACTGCATTGCAGTCTCAAAGAGCAGACCTTGCATTTCAAATTTCCCAAGTGTCTGCCTATCTCAATGAGAAAGGACTCATTGGTAGATGAGACTCCAAGGAGAATCTGAACTTTCATTCAAAATTAAAAACTAAATTATAAATCAAGACAGGCCAGGCTTTTTTATCTCTCTCATTCCATCCCTTTTAGGTACTCATGGGAAAGGGAAAAGGAGTGGAGATCATGATGTCTTCCAAGCACATAGCTGTACAAATAGGAATCACAACCCAATATCTTAGATTCATCTTTCTGTTTTTACACATCATGGGAATTTAGAAATATGTCATCGTCTCTACAGATGAGATTTCTTTATATGAAACAGATTCAAGACTTACTTCTGAGGATTCCTATTCTCATCTGAATTCTCATAACAGTTTATCTCTCTCATATTAACACTCCATTTTATGTTATACACACACACACACACACACACACACACATATATATCTGTGTTTATATCTAATTATCTCTTTCTAATCTTGTTTCTCCTACTTAATCATAAACTCCTTTCAGAGGTCTAAGGTAGAAAGGTCTTATATATAACAAATATAGGAGCATTTTTCAAGAGCAATATAAAACAAAACAAAACAAAAACTTCATATGAAATAGATGACCATTGATTGGAGAATAATTAATAAATGGTATTATATAAGAATAATGGAATATTGCTTTTCCATAGGAATTGATGACTATGAAAATTGCAGAGAAGTAAAGAAAGCCATATAAAGCAAAATAAATTGAAAAAGAATCAATAAAACTATAGAAATGGAAATGACAACAACTGAAATAGGGCTCTCTGCAATAATAATGGCAAAGCATAAATAATCCCAAAATAAAAGATATAAGAAAGCATATTTCTACATCCTTTGCAATTGGGAGAGGAATGTGGAGGATGGAAGCAAGAGGGAAAACTGCCTATTCTGTGAAATTTAGTTGGCAAATTGTTTAGTTTTATTGCATTGACTTTTTGTCATTTTTAGTTTTATTATAAATTAATGGTGACTGATTAGGGAAGAGAAAGGACCGTCTTAATTCTATATATAAATCTCTATATATATCTTTTTAAAAATATTTCTACATTAGTCATTTTGTGAAAGAAGAATTAGAACAAAAATGAAAAACCATGATAAAGAAAAAAAATTTAAAACAGTATCCTTCAATTTGAATTCAGACTCCATAATTTTTCTCTGGATATGGATTGCATTTTTCTTCATGAATCTTTTGGAACTATCTTAGATCATTGTACGTCTGAGAAGAGCAGATTCTATAAAAGCTGATCTCACAGTGTTGCTACTACTGTGCAAAATGTTCTCCTTGTTCTGCTCACTTCTCTCATCTTCAGTGCTCCTCTGATGTTTATTGGTCTAATTTATCATTACATATAATACTTGATGGTTTTAAAGAGATGTAAATGATCATTTTAAGAAAAACTGCATTTATCCCTCTACTTTCACGGTTTTAATAGGAAAGGGTGTTGGATTCTGTTAAATGTTTTTTCTGCATCTATTTAGATAATCATATGATTTCTGTTAGTTTGATTAGTGATATAGTCAATCATGATAATAATTTTCCTGGAATTGAACTATCCCTGCATTCCTGGTATAAGTTCTACTGGGTCTTAGTATATTATTGGAGATAACTTGCTGTAATCTCTTTAGAAAATTTTATTTAAGATATTTGCACTAATATTCATCTTGGAAATTGATCTATAATTTTCTTTCTCTGGTTTGATCCTACCTGGTTTAGGTATCAGCACCATATTTATGTCATAAAAGGAATTTGGTAGAACTCCTTTCCCTATTTTTTCAAATAGTTTATATAGTATTGGAATTCATTGTTCTTTAAATATTTGGTAGAATTCATATGTAAATCCATCTCACATGGAAGATTTTTTCTTAGGGAGTTGATTAACATTACTTGTTCAATTTCTTTTTCTAAAATGGGACTATTTAAGTCCTTTATTTCCTCCTCTATTAATCTAGGCAATCTATATTTTTATAAGTATTCATCCATTTCATTTAGATTATCAGATTTATTTGTATACAGTTGGGCAAATAGATCCTAATTATTGTTCTAATTTCCTTTTCATTCGTGAAAAGTTCACCCTTTTCGTTTTTGATACTAACAAATTGATTTTCTTCTTTCCTTTTTCTAAGCAAATTAAAAGTTTATCTATTTTATTTTTTTTTCATTATTTGTGACCAAAGAAGAACTAGAGATCATTGCTGATCACAAAAGAGATAATTTTGATTATATTAAGTTAAAAAGTTTTTGTACAAACAAAAATAATGCAGACAAGATTAGAAAGAAAGCAATAAACTGGGAAAACATTTTTATATTCAAAGGTTCATATATATATTCATATATATATGAAGGTCTCATTTCTAAAATATATAGAAAATTGACTCAAATTTATAAAAAAATCAATCCATTATCCAATTGATAAGTGGTCAAAGGATATGAATAAGTTTTGGAAGAAGAAATTGAAACTATTTCTAGTCATATGAAAAGGTGTTCCAAATCATTGTTGATCAGAGAAATGCAAATTAAGACAACTCTGAGATACCACTATACACTTCTCAGATTGGCTAAGATGACAGGCAAAGATAATGAGGAATGTTGGAGGGGATGTGGGAAAAGTGGGATACTGACACATTGTTGGTGGTGTTGTGAATGGCTCCAACCATTCTGGAGAGCAATATGCTCAAAAAGTTATCAAACTGTGCATACCCTTTGATCTAACAGTGTTACTACTGGGCTTATATCCCAAAAAGATCTTAAAGAAGGGAAAGGGATGTGCCAAAATGTTTGTGGCAGCTCTTTTTGTGGTGATAAGAAACTGAAAACTGTACAGATACCCATCAACTGGAGAATGACTGAATAAATTATGATTTATGAATGTCATGGAATATTATTGTTCTCTAAGAAATGACCAATAGGATGATGATGTCAGAGAGGCCTGAAAAGACTTATAAGAACTGATGCTAAGTGAAACAAGCAGAACCAGAATATCATTATACACAGCAACAACAAAACTATACGATTAATTCTGATGGATGTGGCTCTTTTCAACAATGAGATTATTCAAACCAGTTCCAATTGTTCAGTAATGAGGAGAGCCATATACACTCAGAGAGAGGACTGTGGGGACTGAGTGTGGAGCACAACATAGCATCTTCACTTTTTCTGTTGATGTTTGCTTGCCTTTTGTTTTCTTTCTCAGGTTTTTATTTCCTTCTTTACCCAATTTTTCTTGTGCTGCAAATAACTGTGTAAAAAATATAATATAATTTAACATATTTAACATGTATTAGACTACATGCCATCTAGGGGAAAGGTTGGGGGAAGGAGGAAAAAAGTTGGAAGAGTAAGTTTTATAAGGGTCAATACTGAAAAATTACCCATGTATATATTTTGTAAATAAAAAGAAAACTTTAATAAAATTAAAAACACTAAAAAATAAAAACTAAAGTAGTTTTTAGGTTATTCTCGAGGATTCACAATGAATGCCATCATATTATTTACAGAGATAGTTTTAAATTTTCATTATGTATTCTAACTCCTCAATTTCTTTTTTTTTTCTCATTGCTAAAGCTAACATTTCTAGTACTATATTGAATAATAGTGGAGATAATGGACATCCTTGTGTCATTCCTGATCTTACTGAGCAGGCTTCTAAATTCTGCCTGTTATATAGAATGCTTGCTAATAGTTTTAGATAGATACTGTTTATCATTTTAAGGAAAACTGTTTATTCATATGCTCTATTTTTATTAGGAATGGATGCTGTATTTTGTCAAAGGTTTTCTATACATCTATTGAGTTTGTCATGCTTTCTTTTGATGTTGTTATTGATATGGTTAATTGATGCTGAAAAATTTCCTAATATTAAACTTTTCCTGAATTCCTTATATAAATTTCAGCGGGTCACATTGTATTAGCCTGATGAAAAATTAGTTTAATCTCATTGATACTAATTTGTTAAAATTTTTGTATTAATATTCATTAAGGAAATAGTTTTATAATTTTCTTCTGTTTGGGCTCTTCATGGTTTAAGTATCAGCACCATATCTGTGTCATAAAAGGATTTTACAGGAGTTCTTCAATTGTTTTTCAAATTCTTTATATAGTATTGGAATTAATTATTCTCTAAATGTTTAGTATTCACTTGTGCATCCATCTGGTTTTTTTCCTTAGGAAGTTCCTTGATGGCTTGTTCAATTTCTATTTCTAAAATAGGGTTATTTAAATATTTTATTTCCTCTTCTATTAATCTAGGCAATTTATATTTTTGTAATTGTATCATGAGCTGAAAAGGGTGCATTTAGTATTTCTGGCTTCCTACATTTGGTTGTGATGCTTTTATGCCCCAATACACAGTAAATTTTTATGTAGATGCCATTTTTTACAGAGAAAAAAAGTATATTCCTTTCTATCCTTACTCAATTTTCTCCAGGAGTCTATCAGATCTTAACTTCTTTCTTGTTTATTCTGTGGTTAGGTTTATCTAGATCTGAGAGGAGAATGTTAAGATTCACCCCCACACACACACATGGTTTTATCATCTATTTCTACCTGTATTTCACTTAACTTTTCCAAGAATTTTGATGCTATATCACTTGATGCATATATATTTAGTATTGTTATTACTTCATTGTCTATGGTACCCTTTTAGCAAGTGAAATTTCCTTCCTTATCTCTTTTAATTAGATTTACTTATGTTTTTGCTTTGTCTGACAACAGAATTGCTACCATTTTATTTTCTGCTTCCATTTTATGGAAGAGTTCATCTCATTCACATTGACAAATATGATTACCAGTTATTAATTTTCCCTCCATCCTATTTTCTCTGATATTTATACCTTTTTTTCCCTCTTTTCACCCTGTCGTTCCTTACTAGTGTTTCTTCTGACGATTATCTCCCTAAATCTACCTGATCTTCTATTACTCCTTCCTTTTTCTCTTTCCTACTTTCTCCTACTCCTTCTTCACTCCCTTCTATCTACCCAGTTCCTTTTCTTTCTCCTCTCTTCTCCTAATTCCATAGAGGAATAAATACAATTCCTCTTTGAGTGAAATCTATTGAGATCAAGGTTAAAATAATGCTCATTTCTCTCCCTATAATAGATCTTTTGTCCCTCTTCATAACTAATTTACCATATTTTACCTTTCAGTTCCTCTTCTCTGAAAACAATTTTTTCTTCAATTTCGCTTATTTAACTTTTAAGCACGTCTAAGAGGTTGATGGGGTTTGAAACCAGTTCACATTCCCCTATGAGGTTTTTTCATGTAGGTAATTTTCCTTCTGATCTGGTCTTTCAATCCTTCCTCTCACCATAGTAGTTTTCTAAGATTAGAGTTCTTTTGTGTTTCTTGATTAATTTTTTTGCCTGCTTCATGGCTTTTAAAGTTGAGTTATATACTCTTTGCTGATGATATGATGGTATACTTAGCAAAACCCAAAGAATCAACTAAAAAACTACTAGAAACAATTAACAACTTTAGCAAAGTTGCAGAATATAAATCTACATCAATAAATAAAGCCAAGAGAATATTGTACATAGCAACAACAAGATTATGTGATAATCATCTTTGATGAACTTGGCACTTTTCAAAAATGAAGCATTTCAGGCTAATTCCAATAGACCTGTGATGGAGTGAGCCACCTGCATTCAGAGAGGGGACTATGGGGACTGAATATGGATCACAACATAATATTTTCACTTTTTTGTTGTCGTTGTTTGTTGCTTGGTATTTTTTCTTTCTCATTGTTTTCTCTTTTGATCTGATTTTTCTTGTGCAGCATGATGAATACAGAAATATGTTGAAAAGAATTGAACATATTTAACTTATATTTGATTGCCTGCTGTCTAAGGAGGAGTGTAGGGGAAGGGAGGGAGAAAAATTTGGAACAGGGTTTTGCAAGGATAAATGTTAAAAAACCATCTACATATATTTTGAAAAATAAAAAGCTATTATAATAAAAAAGTTGAGTTCTGCTCCTGGGGTATTGGGGTTTCTGTCCCCAGTTTCTTGTGCTCAAAGACAAAGGTGAGGTCACTAGCTTTGAGTCTCATGCCTCAGGTATTTCATGACTTGCTCACTGCACTAGAATAATCTGATTTAGTCATACCTGTTGTTTTCTGGTGTCTGGGGCTAGCAATATGTTTTTTACACTGGGGCTACACTGGGGTTGTTCTGGTCGGCTGTGCTACTAGCTTGATTAAGCAGGATCAAGGGATGCTGGTTGCTGATCTCTGCTATGGCTAAGACCCTCCCATTTGCTTACCCAACCATCTTCTGCTTTGAGCAATGTTCCCCTTTTAAATAAATGAGATGATCTTTCCTTAAGTCTTTCCAAGCTCTGTTAAGATGGAAACTTGTTTCACTCCATCTTTTTATAGGTTCTGTCACTCCAAAATCTGTTCAGAGGCTTGATTTAATTTTTCTGAGGATAACATGTGCAAAAATGTCTGTAGCAGCCCCTTTTGCAGTGTCAAAGAACTGAAAAGTGAGCAGATGCCCTTCAGTTGCAGAATAGCTGAATTTAAGTTATGCACACATGAATGTAATGGGATACTATTGTCCTATAAGAAATGATGAGCAGTATGATTTCAGAAAAGTCTAGAAAGACTTACATGAACTGATGCTGATTTAAATGAGTAGAACTAAGAGAACATTGTATACAGTAATAATAAGATTATGTGATGATCAACTGTGAAAAACTTGGCTCTTCCCAGAAATGTGGTGACTCAAAGCAATTCCAATAGATTTGGGATGGAAAGTGCCATTCATATCAAAAGAGAGAACTATCGAGAATGAATGTGCATCTAAGCAAAATATTTTCACTTTATGATATTATTTATTGACTTGTTTTTTTCTTTTCATGTTTTTCCCTTTTGATCTGACTTTTTTTGTACAATATGATGAACATAGGAATATATTGAAAAGGATTATTCATATTTAACCAATATTAGATTGCTTGTTGTCTTGAGGAAGGAGGAGGGAAGGAAAAAGGAAGAAGAAATTGGAATATGAGGTTTTGCATAGATGAATGTTGAAAACTATCTTTTCATGTATTTGGAAAAATAAAATATAATTGGAAAAAGCAAAGAAAATATGAATTATACATAAAAGTATCTATAATGCAAAGCATTATGTAATGTTAACTTGCTGATAACAGCCTTCTCATATGCAAAAATTTGCTTTCTTATGTTTCTTATGATTGTTGAATTTTAAAAAATAAATGCTTATATAATTTAATTGCCTAAAAGTTGCTTTAGGACTTTGAATGTCAATCTATAATAGTAGACCATTAGTTGAAAAGTGATATACTGTGTTAAATTAATTCTGTTCTATGAGAAAAAAAAATTTATGAAAGAGTAGCCAAAGCCCTCATGTATTTTGAGATTGTATCTCTTTCCAGTTAAAGTACTCAAAGTTTGAGCCCCCAAATTTGAATAGTTAAATCTTTCTAGTGGAAAGTTACAAACTTCCCTTTTCTAGTCTATAATAAAGGTCCTTTATTTGAATAACAATATCCAGCATTATCTAGAGTGTTTTTAATATGATACGGAACTTGAAAATCCCTCTCTCTCTCTCTCTCTCTATTTCTCTCTCTCTCTTCTCTTAAAAGATTCCTTTGATCTCACTTTAACTGAAACGTCTTGATTAGCTCATTGTCTGAGTTTCACTTGAGACATCATTGATGGATCTATTCATTCAATGCTGGGTTAATGTGAGAACATATGAATGCATGGAAGAGTGCAGATTTAATAAAAGCAAGTTCATTCTGAGACAAGGAAAGAAGGAAGGGTAGTGTTTCATCACTGTATGTTTTATAAGAATATCAAAAATAGAAGATAACCAGATTATACTGAATATTCTGACAATTTCAATTCCTTGAAATATAATTTCCCTACTTTGAAAATCTACAAAGAGGAAATACAGTTTAACAGAAAGCTTCAGGCATTTTTGTTGTTCTGTCTTAAGTAAAAAATAATCATTGGGAAATAGCTCATTTAAGGACAAATAACTATCTTCACTCAAGCTGCATGTGGAGAAGAAAATTAGGGAAAAGGGAAGGACAGAGGATGACAGCAATAAAAACAGAGATTAGTTATTTTAAGAATATTATCTCCCCTTTACTTCTATGGTGCAGATACACGGTGTGAATTTTTCAAAAGCAATGAATGTAGATGTAGAATTCATGGTAGTTATCTTGTAGGCAGACTTGTCTATTGACTTGCACTAGGAATTTTCTTTAGACAACAGCGGTCTGACTGTGTGACAAAGAATTATTCTTTCATATTTAGTAATTTTTAGTTTTTTATTTAATAATCCATTTTTAGTAGGCATGAAGATCTCTGATTTTATGAGGTAAAATAAGAGAACTCCTAGTATAGAAGGTCCGTCCATAGATATATATCCTCAACTCTCTTTAACTTAAAAGTTTTATAGAGTTGCCTGGTCCATTAAAAGATTAAAAGATTTGACCATGGTCACCTAACATATATATATATCAAAAGGAAAACTTGTACCAATGTATTCCTAACTTCAAGTATTTTATCTACTATACAATGTTGACTGTATTTAGGACCTTAGAAAGTTCAAAAAATTCATTTTTCTTTTTTAAAAATTCATTCATTCATTCATTCATTTTCTTCCTCCTCCTTCAGCTCTACCCTAAATTTAGAAAGAATGTCTCATTATGTTTAATAAAACAGTAACATTCTTCAAGCTCTCTGGAACTGAGGTTGATCATTGCATTTATCAGTTCTCAAGTCTTTTTAAATCATGGGTTTTTATAATCTTGTTATTATATAAATTGTTTTCCTGGCTTTGTTTACTTTCCTTTGTACTTAGTTCATGCAGGTTTCCCAGGTTTTGTTGTTTCTTTTTTTATTTTAATTTTTAAAGCTTTTTATTTTCAAAACATATGCACTAATAATTTTCAACATTCTACCTTGCAAAATTTTTTTCTCCTCCATTCCCTTTATACCCTTCCTTAGATGTCAAGTAATCCAATACATGTTAAACATGTGCAATTCATTTGTACATATTTCCACAATTATCAAGCTGCACAAGAAAAATCAGATCAAAAAGGGGAAAGGAGAAAGAAGACAAAATGCAAGTAAATAACAATAAAAAAGTGAAAATACTATGTTGTGATCCACAGCTAGTCCCCACAACATTCTTTCTAGATGCAGATAGCTCTCTCTATTCCAAGTCTATTGGAACTGGCCTGAATCATATCACTGTTGAAAAGAGCCACATCCATCAGAATTGATTATCATATAATTTGGCTGCTGTTGTGTACAATGTTCTCTTGATTCTATTCACTTTAACTTAGCATCAGTTCATGTAAGTCTCTCAAGGCCTCTCTGAAATCTTCTTGCTGATCATTTCTTATAGAACAACAATGTTCCATAACATTCATATGCATAACTTATTCAGGCATTCTCCAACTCATCCACTGAGTGGATGCCCATTTCTCAAAAAAGATAGAAAGTAGTCACGTTAATTGATGTCTCTGCCCTCTAAGCTTAGAAGATCTATCAGTTCTAATTAAGCAAGTTTGCTTACATTCAATACACACCAACCAAGGAAAAACAATGAAATAATTGATATAATAGCTTCCCTTGGAGACTTTATGATGTCTAAACTCCTTGAAGATTGTTAGATAAATAGATAGACAGATAGATAGATAGATCGACCTAAGTTCTCATTTATGATAAATTTGGGCATCATCAAATACATCAAACATAATCAGCAGCAGAGACTAATATCTAAAAATAGGATGGAGCAATTATCCAGTAAATGTGAACAATAAAACACCAAAATTTGTTTAATTTGAGGTCAAAAGCCATAAATATTGCTAAAAAAATTGATTTGTTCTAGCCTCTCTACTTCAAAACATATATTCCATTTAAAAGTTTTTGGTTTTGTTTTTATTGCTAAGTACTAATTACATGCAAGGCATTTGAGAAGACCTGACATATGCTACCTAACCAATGTTTTTGGCCCCTGAAAAACCAATTTATCTATTTTGTTGGGAGTTCATTAAAATAATCCAGAAATGGAGAATATTCCCTTCTTCAAGTATGAGTCTTTAAGAGATCATCAGGGAAATCTTTATCAACATCTATTGACTTAATAGTAGTATTTATATCATCTTTTTACACTTCTCCCCCTTCTATATGATCTGACCTTTCAAACTATCCCCTGAGATCTCTCATTGTCTACAAAAACACTACTTTTTGGTCTACACTGTCTTCTGCAAATTAGCCAATGGAAATCTGTCCTATCCAGGAACAAACATATTTGTATTTTCCATACAGTACGTACAATCAACTGTGAGACCAGCAGCATGTAAAATAGAGAATATATTATAGAATAATCATATATTATATTGTTATAGAGGACTATGAATACAAGAAATATCTCATCTTTAACTCTAAACAAGTTTCAAGTTGAATGGATTCCTATAAAGTGCCTCCTATAAAATGTCAGAGGGAGGGCCACATCTAAATGATTACCAACCCAGATTCCCTGCTTGGGCAAGTTCTTCCATGATCTGACTTGTAATTGGCAGCTTAGAGGCAAGCAGTGGGAAAAGTGATTACAGCTGTTCCAGAGAGCTGCAGCCTATGGCATCTCTACCTTCCTTTGTAATAGCTACTCTATGTGATTAAATAGTGGGTCAATGACCTATCGCTGTGTTTACATTTCCTTTCCTTCTCATATGCCTTGCTGCAATGTTTCTAAGTTGGCATCTTGGCATCCCTCCCTATCAGTAAAGCCTGTTGTTCACAGTCATAGAATAGGCAAGGGTATGAATAGATTTAGTTATACCAGTCCTCTCACTATGGAAGGTTGGACTTCATTTATCTGGATAAAAATTGTTTTGATTTAAATTTTTAGTGTAATTTGTGTGTGTGTAAAGATAATGACTAAAGCATTTTCACAGAAGCATGTTAAAATCTCTGGAAACTTATACCTCTATATCTATTATCTATTAAATTAAATTTCTGATTTAATTGTGATAGCTAGCTAGTTAGCAAGACAGAGACAGACAGACAGACAGAAAAGATAGAAATATGATAGAGAAACAGAGAGGGAATGTTTGCTATATGCCAGTTTCTGCATTAAGCACTGAGAATACATGTGAGTGTGTATACACACATACATACACACACATACATATATATAATACATCATAAATAATTTATGTGTGTGTATGCAAAATATATTTTTATTTAAATTTAAAGTCCCTATTCTTAAGGAACTTACATCCTTTGGGGAAAAAACAATACATATAAGGCAGCTGGAAAGGCTGAGGTGGAGTTGGATAAAACCCTGGAGAATTATAAGCTGAGCCAGGAAAGAAATGAGCAGGAACATCCTAAGTGCTTCCTTAAATGATGGTCCTGGGCAAGAGCTTGCCAATCAGAGGAAAGGACTACAGGGATCATAGCTCCTCCAGGATGAGATGGCTGCTGAAACAGAAGTAGAAGAGCATGATTTAAGACTAGGGACAGAAGAGCGGAAACTCCTGGTGAGGAAACTTCCTCTACACATGCAGGTCAGTGCTTGTTTTGCCACCATAAAAAAAAAAAAAAAAAAAAAAAAAAAAAAAAAAAAAAAAAAAAAAAAACCTGTTAGGAAATAGCTCTGAGATATTAGGTCAGTTGGTCAGAAGCAACCAACCAGTAGGTGAAGGAGGCTGAAGTAAAGCCAAATCACCTTGATTCCAAGGCTAGCCCAGGAAGATCACGAAAAACACATTCCATCCACAGAATTGCTACCATGAACTGAACCACAATTTCCTTCCCCTGTTTAGGATCTCTTTTACTTAAGCTATAAGAATTGGGCCTGAGGATGATTTTCTCCACTGTTTTGTTTGTGCTCAGGTTCAGGTGCCAGCTGCACCAAGAGTTTTAGCCATGGTGATCATGGAACACAAATTCCAGAAAGAATGGTGCAGCAGGGCAGCCCCAGAATGAACCCTGAGACCCATCTCTATGAGGGGGAATAAAGAGAGGGAAAGCAAAGGGAGGACATCATTCTTCCTAGATCTTCATTCTCTAAATACAATATGGAAGGACCATGCTGGAAAGAATATGAGCCAGAATGACAAAAACAGAAAAATAAAAAATAAAAACAAGTGACAATATTAAAGACACATCCGATTGTGGATATATAGTCAATCAAAGGAGGCTGTACTCAGCCACATAATAAGGGATAAAAAATGTGTCCCTGGTTAGCAATCTGGACAGGTCCAATGAACTCCCAACCCCACTAGGATACCTCCATGTTGGACAATCTAATCATGTTTATATGGCCCTGTTAGACATACAAAGGGACAGTGCCCCTCACATTCAAACTGGGAGCTTTTAATATATAGATCAGTAGATCAAGTGTCAGGCTTAAAGTCAGGAAGACTCATATTTCTAAGTCCAAATCTAGTCTCAGACACTTGCTGTGTGGTCCAGGGCAAGTCACTTTATTCTGTTTGTCTCAGTTTTCTCATGTGTAAAATGAGCTGGAGATGGAACTGGCAAATCACTATAGTACTTTGCTGAGAAAATCCCAAAAGAGGTCACATAATCAGCCACAAATAAAATGATTGAGTAGAAACAAGATATGGAAATAATAGTTATAAAATTAAAAGGTATTAAATCACTTAAGAAATTTTTCTTCTATCACTGAATAAATTCCAAATTAATAATGTTGTATAGTAAACTTAACATAGAATCTGCACATACAGTCCCAAAAGCACTATAGATTATGCAATATGTATTATTCAAAATTAATTATGGGAAGAGGCAGCTTGTATTATCAGCATGATATGCTACTGAGAATCGGGATTTGAAAATTTTATTTCCACTTCATAATTTTGGGATCTTACAAATAGAAACCTGAGAAAGAGTTTTGGGAGTATTTTTTTTAAAAAATCAATAGATAAATTTTAAGAAGATGAAATACTTTTTCACAAAGGGAGATTTAAAAATGAAGACTATAGTTTGAATAAGCTTCCATAACCATATATAGCATAAAAACATAAAGGTGACATGCTTTAAAAATCAATTTTTAAACTTACTAAAATTACTATTCTAGCTTGTTATTTTCCCCACACATATACAAACTAGGACTTTTATGTTGCTGAAATTAAAAGATGCATTTCAGTGTAATCCTATCAGTGGGTCTACTCTTCTAAATGCATATGGAAAACTGAGCTAGTGACATGAGCATATGTAACCCCAGCGGCAGTTCTTTCACTCTAATAGATGGTAAATATGCAATTCTTTTTGCATAGACTTTATATAACATCTTCTTCTCTAAATGTTGCTTACTCTTTATATTGCTATGTCTTTATTGCTATAGAGACATGGTGGATACAATAACAAGACAAACAAAAGGTCAAGCCATTATCAGTTTAGTCATTTTTAGAGAACACATCAGAGGACTGTTAAACTTATAAAATTTATATATGTTTTTATTACTTCTATGTTTGTTCCAGACTAAAATCTGTGATATTTGGGAATGTGTAGACTATAATTTGAAAGCCAGATTTAGAGACATGGAGTTTTCATTGTTATAGGGTTTAAAGCTAAAAAGAGCCTCAATTATTATTTAGTTCAAATTCTTAGGACAAATGAAGAAACTGATGTCCACAGAGATGATGTGACTTGCCTCTGTAGTAGGAGTTGAGATTTCAACACAAGGCTTTGGTTATATATCCAGTATTGTTTCTGATATACCATACTGTCTACATTGGTCAGAAATTCAAAAATAAAATACAAAGTTAGGCAACAATACAATTAAATTTACTATACTTTGTACATTTTCATTTGGCTATATAATACTGAATAATATTGAAAGTGCTATCTAGTGGTGGAGGATCAGGGCCAGCCTTAGCATCCGAAGATTTAAACTCAAGTCTAGTTACTGTTATATATATATATATATATATATATATATATATATATATATATATATATATATATTGCTGAGGCATTTGGAGTTGTGACTTACCTAGCGTCACATGACTAGGAAGTGTTAAATGTCTGAGACCAGATTTGAACTCAGATCCTCCCGACTGTCATATGTTTTCACTTTGACTAAGGATACATTTCTTCAACTTTCTGACTCGTCAAGTAAATATACAAGACTATCCATATTATTGACATTGCTTATTTTGTATTATTGAAGAATATTTCTTTCCATAACAGGAGGTTCCCACATGACTGGAATCACAGAACTGAGCAAAAAATAAAAATGTTTACAAATTGGGCCTGAATTATTTGGATAATTCAGATAATTACCCAAATTATCACTTTCCTTTATTGAACATTCAATTAAACGTCACCAAAAAAGTATTAAGCTTTTACTATATTCAAGTCATTCTTCGCTAACCAGATAAAACAGAGAAAAGAAAAGCATTTGGATGGCAATGGGGAAAAATTATTATGTATACTATTTATTACTTTATGACTATTACTATTGGATATAATAATCTTGTTTAAAGGAAATCTGTTTAAGATGTTTGTTTGTTGAAATAAAAATTCATTCTTATGATTCAATTTCACAAAATGAAAAAAAATATTAGAAGAGAACCAGATCATGTAGTTTTTACAACTATGACTTGGGGGGTAGGGATAGGATTTTTAATTAAATAAGGGATGAAGACAGTCACAAAAGATAAAATAAATCATTTCAATTATCTAAAATTGAATAATCTGTGCAACTAGGCTGAGAAGGGAAGCTATCAATTAAAAAAAAAATATTTGCATAAAATATCTTTGATTAGGACCTGGAATCAGAGATACAAAGGAAACTAACTCAAATAAAGAAAGAGATCAATTGTTCTTGGAACCCATAAAAGATATATCTTTTGACATTTATACTTTTGTGTTCATATGACCTCAGACAAACTTGGTGCTCTTGGAAGCTCTTTAACATATGTTGTAGAGAAAATACCCATGTGTATTACAAAAGGAAGTTCTTTATTGGGAGTTCCCAAACAAGGATAACATACACATATTCCACAGATAGATGATAGATAGATAGATAGATATTATATGTAAATTTTAAAAAATATTTGCATAAAACATCTTTGATTAGGACCTAGAACCTGAGATACAAAGGGAACTAACTCAAATAAAGAAAGAGATAAATTGTTCTTGGAATCCATAAAAGATATATCTTTTGACATTTATATATATTCACACACACATGCACATACCCAAAAATATACCAACAATATAGCTATATGTGCATGTGTATATAATATGTATACATATATGATTATATATAAATGCATATTTATATATGTGTGTGTTGTGTTATATGTGTACATATCTGTTAAATTTGATATCCTGTTTGTGCCATGATTTCTTTGACAAAAAATAAGTTATAGCATGTATATAGAACCAATCTTAGGATCTGGGTTCAAATCTTTTGTCCTGGCTCTGATTCTGTGCAAACCAGTGCTCCAAACAAATCTTTGTAGCCAAGGAATGTTTAAATCCCTGATCTACATTAGTCAAGTGAGGATACATGACAAGTGTTTTCTATATTAATGAAATCACAGCTTCAGACCAATGTATTTAATGTCATATTTCTTAAACCTTTTTATCATTATAGTTCTGATGGGAAAAGTGTTCAATCTGAGACCAAATCATTTGGATTTCCCCTTTATATCATTTTTTTTTTTTTTTTTTTTGCTGAGGCAATTGGGGTTAAGTGACTTGCTCAGGGTCACATAGCTAGGAAGTGGTAAGTGTCTGAGGTCACATTTGAACTCAGATCCTCCTGACTTCAGGGCTGGTACTCCATGCACTGCACCACCTAGCTGCCCTGGATTTTTTGGCTACCACTCAGGTAACCTTGGGCAAATAACTTGATCTCCCTAGATATTACTTTTCTCATTTGTAATCTGAAAGGCTTGGACTAGATGACCTCTAATATTCTTTCAAGTTCTAAAACATATGAATAAACTGCTCTTAATTTCTATACCTCAGCATACAAAAGAGAGACAATTATGACATTTTTCTATCTTCTTTCTATGAAGACATAATGTTATAACAATGATGATTTTTGTAAGAATATGAATAATGAAATGAAATTTGTGCTTTTCATATTGAGATTCTTGAATGGAATACAAGCATTGATTATCTAATGCTTTAGTTTAGACTAAAATACATATTGCTTTAAAATTTCTAAATTGCGACTTTCTTTTTTTCCATTAATTGTTTTCCATTAGTAGATGTGACCTTGTTCCATAGCTAATGACAAAATCATCAGAGAGATGATTTTTCTAGGTTCCTTAATGCTAAAAATTAAATTTCAGCTTTGCATCCATCCATTTATACTAGAATACTTTATACACTAGTTATTGCTAAAGCCAACTTGCAAGGACTAAAAGTAGAAAAATTGGCCTCCATTTACATGGGGGAATTGAAAATTCTTCAGCATGACATGTGCTATGTTTGATAACAAATACTATTGGGAAAAGCAAACTAGTAACTTTTGATCAGTGTTAAAGAGGCAATTTTCCATAAATCACAGGAAAAAAAATTTTTCTTACATTAAAAAAACTCATAAAAAATTGAAATACATGCTTCATTTCAATTTGCATTATTCAGTTTTGCTTCCAATTTGACAAGTGGGCAATAGAGAAGATAATGATAATATTTGTTTAATCTATCATTGTCAATCCCTGTTTGGCAATAATAAGGGAAAGGATAATGATGACTAACTTTTATATAGCATTTTAATATTTGAAAAGCATATTGAGATTTTTATCTCAATATATATTCACATTATCCCTATTATGGAAGTGCTATTATTTCCCCCATTTTACAAGTGAGAAAATTGAAACTAACATAGGTTAAAAGACTTACCCCATTATCAATACCTAGAGTATATAAAGCAGAATTGAATGCAAATCTTCCTGATTCCAATCAAAATAAATCCTCTATCAGCTATTAAACATAGTTATTTCAACATGATAATAAGATCTTAAAGGAAGAATATAGGCTCTGGGAGGTCTTTATGAAATGGAAAATACCAGATATGTGGTTTAAGATTGTTTTTAAATCCAGTTACCCCAGGATAACCTAGTTAAGTTTTTAAAGGCTCATTATCAGATTAGCAGTGGCAATAGCAGTGGCAGCAGCAACAGTTAAAATCTCTACAATATATTAATGTTGGCAAAGTACTTTAAACACATTATTTTCTTAAGATAGGTGCTATTATTATTGTCATTTTACAAATGAGGAAACTTATACTAAAAGAATTTGAATAACGTATCAAGAGCATCTTGGGTATCAATGGAAATAAAATATTTTTAATAATAAACTCTACCTACTACCCTACCTTGAGGTCTATTCTTCTCTCTCTCTCCATAAAAGCTGTCTATGATGAAAGTTTTATTTTTTGCTGAGACAACTGGGGGTTAAGTGACTTGTCCAGGGTAACAGGCTAGGAAGTATTAAGTGTCTGAGACCAAATTTGAACTCAGGTCCTCTTGACTTCAGGGCTGGTGATCTATCTATCTATTGCACCACCTAGCTGCCCCATTTTTTGTTTGTTTGTTTTTTAAGGCTTGAGGTCTGCTCCTAATGGCAGCTGCTTTAGTTTACCTTGGAGCACTTCTGCTGATTGACTTCCAGTGCTGGGTAGTAGAGGTTAGGTCCTGCATTCTTCCAGGGTTCAGTAGCTTACAATTTGCATTTTGTAGCAAATCTGCTAGATCACCTGCTTGCAACTAGGACAGAGTAGACTAAGAGGCTCACAGAAGATTGCCATATTCATGGAAGCCGCAAAGCTCTCACTCCTCACCACAGCTCCTTGCCCTGGACTCTATACTGCAGTCTGGGCTCAGCAAACTGTCCTCTGCCCATTTGAAACAGACCTGTTCTGAAGCTCTTCCAGTGTATCTTCTTCTGGGAATGTGTTGTACTCCAAGTATTTGTGGGTTCTGTGGCTGCACAACCAGTGTAGAGGCTTAATCTGCTAATGGTTTGAAAGAAGGTCAAAGGAGGTCACAGAAAGTCATATCTGGTCTCTGCCATTTTGGCTACACTCCCCCCCCCCCCTCCTCCACACAATTTCTACATGATGAAATTAAAGCCATCTATAGGCATATGAAAAAATGCTCTAAATCACTATTGCTAAGAGAAATGCAAATTAAAATAACTCTGAGATACACCTCATACTTCTCAGATTGGTTAAGATGACAGGAAAAGATATTGATAAATGTTGGAAGGGATGTGGGAAAACTGGGACACTAATGCATTGTTGATTGTGAAATGATCCAACCATTCTGGAGAGCAATTTGGAACTGTGCCCAAAGGGCTATCAAACTATGCATTCCCTTTGATCCAGCAGTGCTAGTAGTAGTTGTGTTTCCCAAGAAAATCAAAAAGGATGGAAAAGGACTCACATGTGCAAAAGTGTTTGTGACTGATGTTTTTGTGGTAGCAAAGAATTGGAAAATGAGTATATGCCCATCAGTTGGGGAATGGCTGAATATGTATAGCATATGAAAATAATGGAATATTATTGTCCTATAAAAAGGATGAACAAGCTGATTTTAGAAAGGTCTAGAAAGATATATACAGCAGAGGTTCTAGACATGCCAGCTATGCCATTCTTGCTATGCCAAGGTAGCCTCTGCCCTCTGGATTATATTCTTTTCCAGTGCTACTCTCTCTTCATCCTCACCTATTTCCCTAAAGAGACTTTTTACCTATCTGTCAGGATTTCTAACCTTACTTCCCAGTCCCTATAATAAACCTCTTTTTTCCATCAAGCTTTTCCAGGTTTGTAAATTCCTTTACAGAGAACCTCTGTGGCACCAGAAGGGAGTTCCCCAAAACTCCCTACCCTTGTGCTGAATCCCAAGGGTGTGTAGGAGAACCAAACTTCTCCATTTGGTTCCCTGAACCCTGAACCTGGCACTAGACTTTATCATTTAACTCCCTGACCACCAGAAGCCCTAATCTCATTTTGGTTACCTAAATCTAGACCTTATCATTTGGTTCCCTATGAAAGGGAACCCCAAAACCTAAACCTCATCATATTTTTGGTTCCCTGACCAAATGGAACCCTGAAAACTAGACATCCTTTTGTAATGTTCTCTTGTTCGGTTTTCTTGGGGTCTCTGGGAGCAACCTTCATTTCAGTTCAGTAATCACCACAAGAACAGCCAGGTTCTTTTCCTTTATTATCTCCTTCCTGGGGCTGGGCAGCTTTCTGGAAAGCCCTTTAGTATGGCCTTGGTCTTAGTAGGGGAAGTGCAAGGGGCCAGGCCAGCCACCAGGAAGATCAAAGATCGAATTGAATTTCTCCACTTGGTTCTGAGAGCTTGAGCTCCCACCTGTCTTCTCTGCCTCTGAAAGCTTCTCTCTCCAAATGAATCTTGACTGAGGCTCCTAGCTTATATGCTCTACACTGAGTATAAACCAATCATTATATCACTAGGAAACCATTATTTGTTGTAAGATTAAATCAATCATACTGAACCATGCTAAACTAGATAACCATTGTCTCTATCAATTCCACTGACTTAGCACCTTATAAGAATCCTTTGTTTCAAGTTCAGAGTTCTGGCCCATAACATCCTTTGGGGTCCGAATGGAACCCCAAAATCTGGACAAGGTATAAAAAAAAGCCTTTCTTTTCTCTAGCTTGCAGAATTCCCTTGTGGAAATTCATGGGTCTCTCTCTCTCTCTCTCTCTCTCTCTCTCTCTCTCTCTCTCTCTCAACTTGTTGTCTATTCTATAGCTATTCTCTGACAAATTTTCCCTTGCTCAGGGAGCACTTTGTTGCTCTCTTTCTCTAGAGAAGGACAAGGAATTATTGAATTTGGACATTGTCTAGGGTCAGGTGAGGTGCTATTGAATCAAGAACGCTAAAGCTTTTTTTCCCCCTAGAAATCAAGGATTTCAGTGTTTCTAGTGAAGGCTGACTTCCCATTGGGTGATTGTTCAAGAGATTTTTTCAGGTAAGCCATCACCCCAGTCTTTCTGTAGCAGAGAAGGACAGCTAGACTCCCCGGGGCATGGTCAAAGTTGAATGGAGCTTTTCTGCTCAGTAGAGTTTTTGCCTGAGGATGCTCATGGCATAAAACTCCTGCAAATTGACATCTTTCTCTCTCTTAGGTGTGCCTATAGAGAATGGAAAGATATAGAATTTGGAAAGCTTGGGGCTTGGACCTGTTCCTCTATCTGAAAGACTTACTTTAGCAGAGACTTTGATTTGAAAAAAACCTCAAAACCTGAAAACTTGAATACTCATTAGATTAGCTGAATTGGGATCCAATCTCCCTCCACCTGCCAACATCTCAGTGCACTCTTAAAGTGCCTTCTTTTTTTCTTTCAAATCCTGGGACTGATTCCGACTTCTGCCCTCAAGTGGAAATATCTCTTTCAAGGCCAACAACCCCTCCCAACCTAAGGAACAACCTGGGACATCACCCCGCCCCCAACTTTTTCAGAGATCCAAGGCCAATATAATAAGGCCAAAACTGGAGGAGCCCATTTTGTTGTTTCACTCTGCTGTTACAAACACCTGTTGGGTTTTTGTTTTGTTTTTGTTTTTGTTTTTTGTTTTTTTAACCTGAGACTCCCAGCTTTTTCTTTTCCTCAGGGCAACTTCTGCCTCCTAGGAAAGACACTCAGAACAGAGGTGTCTTTTTAATGCAAATCCCTCCCAGACTTGGGCCCAGAGATTCATGCTGTAGATGTCATGGAAACTGCCTGAGGAGACCCCAATCCCTGTCCTGAGTTCAAACAGGAGGAGCCCTGGAGGAACTGCCTTTCCACCAGGACAGTGAAGACCACAGAGGTTGAACTGCCCTCCCCCCCCCCCCCCCCCCAAGCGTCCTGCTCTCTGGTAGGAATTTGGAGTTTGGCCTAGTTCCCCCTTGCCTTGCTCCACCAGGACAGCCCAAATACCTCGCAGCCAGTAAGCTGGGTAGGACTGCTGCTTTGCTCTCCCTCTAGCCCTCTGGTATCTTCCACTCCTCTCCCTTAAAGAGTGGGGATATAGAGGTGGGGACTCAGGATCTTTTCCTAAATCATCTTGGTGATTTTATGGTGAGATTTAGGAGCCAACTCTCTCTCTTCTCAGACCCCCAAAAGGAATTAAAAAAAAAAAAAAAGCACAGTTAAGAGATTTGGAAAAGCTTAAACTGCATCCTTATCTTGATCTGCAGCCCTGACAGGCAGGGACATGCCCATCCCCTAGACTCTGCCTCACAAAAAGAGTAGTGGCTATTTTTAAATTGAAAAAGCCTCACCTGAAGAAGTCTAAAAATTATCCCTGGGATAGTCATTAACCCCAGGGATTCAGAGCATTTTTTTTTAAAGCCACTGGACATCAGTGGCTTATTGGAAACCTAATAGATATCAAGGCCTCCTACCTGGTATGACTCTCTGAGTCCCTCATACTCTTAATACCTGCCACCCTGACCCCACCCCAGGAGAAATTAGCTCTTCTGGAAATTGGAGTGAAAGGGCTAAGAACTTTTTGCTCCTAGCATTTTCTCTTATACTTTTCTTTGGTATTCAGTATTGCTAGGTGAGTTATCAGCACTCTTAAAGGCAACCTACAGACTGGACCCCATGCATTTCCTGCTAAAGGCCCCATTCCCAAATGTCACCATCTCAACCCTAGATGACACCTTACTTTTTTTTTTTAATTAATTTATTTATTTAATAGCCTTTTATTTACAACTTATATGCATGGGTAACTTTACAGCATTAACAATTGCCAAACCTCTTGTTCCAATTTTTCACCTCTTACCCCCCATGCCCTCCCCGAGATGGCAGGATGACCAGTAGATGTTAAATATGTTAAAATATAAATTAGATACACAATAAGTATACATGACCAAACTGTTATTTTGCTGTACAAAAAGAATCAGACTCTGAAATATTGTACAATTAGCTTGTGAAGGAAATCAAAAATGCAGGTGGGTATAAATATAGGGATTGGGAGTTCAATGTAATGATTTTTAGTCATCACCCAGAGTTCTTTCTCTGGGCATAGCTGGTTCAGTTCATTACTGCTCCATTGGAAATGATTTGGTTGATCTCCTTGCTGAGGATGGCCAGGTCCATCAGAACTGGTCATCATATAGTATTGTTGTTGAAGTATATAATGATCTCCTGGTCCTGCTCATTTCACTCAGCATCAGTTCATGTAAGTCTCTCCAGGCCTTTCTGAAATCATCCTGTTGGACACCTTACTTTTAATCTGCTCCTGAGATGTTTTCTTTAGGCCTAAAGCTTTGGATTTTCAACTGCCCTTCAGCCGGGAGAACATGGGACGACTGACTGGGACAAACACCCCTCAGATGCACTGCTGCCATTTTCAGACCTCATATTTCACACCTCATCTCCTGGAATGAACCTCCCAAAATCTCTACAACCCTTGCCAGTTTGAAGCAGCTACTGAAGAAGAGATCTTCACCCCTTTATCCCAAATGAATTTGGAGGTGACTACTTGAGGGGAGAATGAAGAAGGGACCCCAAAACTCTAAAAATCCTTGACGGAGAAATTCTCCTTGGACTCTGCCTCAGTGAGGGACCCCTCGTGAGGGACCCCACCCAAGGGAAACAAGATAAACAGCTTCATTTTGTTATCAAGATGGGGTTGATTCAGTCCTGAACTAAAAGAATTCCAACCCTATTCAATTAAAGAATTCAACTCCACCCACCAGCTTCATTGGGAGGGGGAGCAGGCCTCACTTGCAGCCAAAGACCTCCTTATAAAAATGGCAATTAAAAACTCATTTCTTTGCAGAGGTTCTAGACATGCCAGCTATGCCATGATTGCTATGTCAAGGAGGCCTCTGCCCACTGGATAATATTCGTTTCCAGTGCTACCCTCTCTTTTTCCTCACCTATTTCCCTAAAGAGACTTTAGGCCTCTCTCTGTTAGGATTTCTAACCTTACTTCCCAATCCCTATAATAAACCTCTTTTGTCCATCTAAAGAAAAAAAGAAAGAAAGATATATACAAACTGATGCTGAGCAAAACAAGCAGAATTTAAGAAGACATTGTACACAGTAACTGCAATATTGCATGATGATGAACTTATAACAGACTTGGTTCTTTTCAGTGGTTCAATGTTTAAATTTTGGATAAAATAAACTCATCAGAGAGAACTTACCCAGACATTAATAAAATCAACATTTTCTATGTTCCTTTTTTTCTTTTTCTTCTGTTTTTTTTCTTCTTGTGTTTTTTTTCCCTTTTCTTTATTTTCTCTCTCAACATGATTCATAAGGAAATGTATAAAAAATTGTGAAGATCGTGTATTTTAAGATCAGCACGAGACAGGAATTCAGGTTAGGGGAAAATCGTCAGTCTTTATTCTCAGTGAAGAAGGATCGGAGGTGGAAGAGAATCGCGAAGCAATGTGGCAGCTAGTCAAGAAGCAGCTCGACCACACCACACCCACAACTCGGTCTCAAACCCAGCCCAATCCCCTCCAGCTTCTCTTCCTCCCTCTCTCTTCCCCACCCACCAAAATCGTCATTTCCTATACAACACATCAGGACTTGCATGGAAGGTGGCAGGGACCATTCTTTATCAATCATGTATATTAATAATATGCCCAATTACTATCTAGCCTCTGTCTTGGGACCTCAGTGCATCGCCCCTCAGCCCATTACATTTCCCTTTCTTTTATTTTTAAAACCGGTGGTTGACATCCCTGACTCCTCAGGGAGGTCAGAGCCCCAAGGGGGGTCACAGCCTCCCTAACTTCTGGAAGGAGGTGAAAGCACCGAAAAGGAGGTGATCACAGCCTCTGACTTCTCAGAAAAGGCGGTGAAAGCACTAAAAGGAATGATCCGCCCTACCTGACATCTCAGGAAGGGGAGAAAAGCACTAAAGGGAAATGGGGGGTTCTAGCGGGTTTCTGGGCTGAAGGGTCTTATTATGCACATCAGCATGGGAGGTATTACACAAGCACATAGCAATAACGCAGGAGGCTATTAGGATGACCCTCCCCTCAGTCAAATGCAGGCTCGATGGGGTGTAACAAACATGATTGACACCAAGTAGCAGAATACAAACAATATAAATCAACATGGTATTGGAAAGATCACCAGAATCCTAGAAGGGAATTAAACAAATCACATACACCTTCTTCAGCACCAAGAGATAGTCCAAAACCAATCTATTGTCCATTCTTCACATTCAGGGAATCCAATGATCCCCCTGAGTTTTTGAAGTCCCAAAAGTCTTTTTATGTTTAGAATCAATGATTCCACAGATTTTGAAGTGTTTAACAGTCTTATCATTTCTCAAGAATCCAATGATTCCTGAGGTTTTAAGTCCTATGTCTCAGAAATCAATGATTCCTGATTTTAAACCAACAATCTTTGATGTCCATAGTCAAACGCCATAACTGCCACGCTCTTTCAATGGTAAAACAATAAAGCACCAATATTTCTTGGTCTTCTCCTTTTTTAAAGGTCTGCTCCCTTCTCTGCGATGGACAAGGCGGTAGGCTCTTGGCACCCTTATTCCTTCTCCCAGAAATCAACAAACCCTCTCCCCAAAGCAGTTAGCCTATCGGTCCTTTCCATTCCCACTTTCGGGTCTCTCCACATCCCTGGCGATTATCTAAAGATAATTGGAGCTGCTCCACTACCTGACCTTCCTGGGTTATAAAACCTTCAGCCGGGCCAGTGCATCTTTGTCAAAAAATCAAGAAATTAATAGTATAAAGAGCTAGATTTAGAATTCTCTAGGGTTACCTGTTCCCCCCCTTTCTTTTTTTTTGGGTAGTGTCTTAATATCTCTTTTCTCCTCCACTTTGCCTGTCCTTGAATTAAAGGTATGCCGTTGTGTAAAATCTTATACTGTGCACAAAAGTTGCAAAATGTTTCAATTAAGCGGGACCATTGTCTTTTTATTGCTTGTGCACCCCATAATGCAAATCTTGTTGGGAATTATGACCACTCAGGCTGTCTTTTTGCTGCTGGCATTGAAAAGTGAATCCTGAAAGGTGTCTACCAAACGTGGATGAAAGACAGACAACCAAAGATTTATTGGGTCCATCCATTTGCCGATTTCATTGGGTCTCAAACCTTGGGGTTTCTTCCCTGGAGGCAGTGGGAGCGTGGAAAGGAAGGCAAGCCCGACAGGCTTTTACTATCTCCCTAGCTTCCTCTTTTTTATTCAAATTTAAATAAAGCTCACAGCCTGATATTTAGAATGGATCCTGAGCTTCTTGGAACAAAGGGTATTGACCAACATAGTTAGAAGGCTATCTCCTTTGTTGCCATCAAATATAGGACCTGGAAGTCCACTATGAGAATGGACATTAAATATATAGATCTTACCTGGATGCTTTCTCTTGCTCTTAAAGTTTCTTAAGCTGATATATAATAGAGCTGCAAATTTTTTTGGGCTTGACAATTCTTTTGTACCACACCTACTGAATAGGGAATAATATTATATTTATGTCTCCTGGATAATAAGTAAACTAGAATGATGGTACAATTCATTCTGCTGAGTGGATGAAAAGGAGTTCTGACTCTCTCTTTATAGTTAGATCTGAGGATACAACACAAATATTATTTTGGATGCATCCATGAAGATTGTTGGTTGAAAGGAACTTTAGAAACTTTTTCTTCAAAAGTCCATCCCAATTAATTAAATCATTATCTTTAATAGAATTAAAAAATTTGAAATGGCTAATAAAATTTCCACTCTGGGATGTCTCAACACACATTAATTTGTTTTGGTATAAAAGGTGTATATCTTTCAGGTCTTGTCCCAGATAATTGTACTGCTTTCCTTAGTGGCCTTTAATAAAATTCAACCCAAACACTGGGTAAGTTAAGGCTTTGATCTGGTTTTGGGAGGTTACCCCTCTATCCACTGTCTTTGATGAAGGACTCTGTGGTGCCTCTTGTGTGGCAAAACCCAAGTATCTCCAAGGGTTTGGTGACTCTTTAAACATTGGATAAAGCCAGTTCAACTTCTCTCAAAACCTCAAGCCTTTTGTAAGCTAAAATTTAAACCTTCTCCCCTTAAAATGTCAATAACAGTTTGTAACTGATGGTAGTCAAACCTCCTGGTCCATCCTTGGATATCTCCTATAATTTCTGAAAATCATTCAATTGTTTAGCTTTTTCTGTTCTTAAGGAAGTTTTGAATTAAGCACCTTAGGGTATCTTCTTCCTAAATATTGAAAAGGAGCATGTCTTTGTTTTTCTGGTGCTATGTATAATTTTAATTACTTAGTGTTTCTTGGTCTTTTTGTGACATCCTCTAACATTTTTCCTCAGGTCATCCCAAAATGTCATCCATGAATGTAATAGCATAACTTTTAGGAATCTTTTCTTACTGGAGCAAGAGCAGCAACATCATTTTGACACATAGTAGGGCTGTTTTCATTCCCTGTAAAACTGTCCATTCTATCTTTTATAAACCAGCTAAGTTAACCTGGGCATGAAAACAAATCTTTTCATATCCTCCTTATCAGAGGATGAATAGAAACAATCCTTAATATCTATAAAAGGCCATTCTCTGGGCAACGGTAGGAGATGAAGTCCAGGCAAGAGTTCCCCTAGTTTCCATCTGTTCATTCCTTTTCTTAAATCCGTTAATATCCTCCATTTTCCAGATTTCTTTTCCCCAACAAACACTGGGGAATTCTAAGGACTTAAGAAGGTTTGTGTCCGTCAACTTTCCTTACTATATCTAATAAGGCCTGAATTTTTATCTTTACTTAAGGGCCACTGTTTTCCCAGGTTAGTTTTCCATTGGATAGGAACAGGTAAAGTGTTGGCAGGCCCCAACCGCCCTTAAAAACCAAGTAGTCATTTTTAACCCTAATTGCTTAAAACTCTCTTCCCCACAGATTGATGGGGATTTTTCAACTATAAAGGGTAAAAACTCCTTTTTCCTTCAAAAGTCCATCTCATAGGGGGTACTAACTTCAGCTCTATTATTCCCCACGACATGTAGGTTCTGCTTTAATCTTTCCAGTGCTGGGCCAGCTGGCATCTAATGACCTCCGTCCCCAGTTAAATTTCCCAATGGAAGGCCATTTATAGATTTGACATAGGTGGACAGTTATTCCCACTTGTCCAGTAAATTGCTGGATTTTGTGATCTGGAATAGAATCGGTGATTCACCAGGCTGCTTAAATTCTGTATGATAAACCTGATGCTACTATTTCTCCTGGGTGATAAGTCCACATTGTCTGCCTTTGGTGACTGGGATATTATCCACATTCCCCAGTTTCCCCATCAGTATGTGGATGGACACTATTTTTTACGTACTCTCAGGAGGTAAAATGGTCAACCTACTGTGCCTGGGGCAAGGGATCCATAGGCTGGAAGGGAACAGATTTCCCCTTTCGGGGTTCTCGTTGTCTCAGCTCATCAACTCTATTCTCCTAATTGTAATCCCTTTCTTCCATCCTTTGGCTTCCTGGCTGGGTTGGTCCCTTTGGGGTATTGGCCGTCAACTCTCTGGGTGCACCATTGGCTCCATCCCATGCCCCAATGTTTTTTGCCTGGGGCCCTGGGGCTGGGCCCTCATCCCCCCTGACCTTTCCCCATTCTGAGGCCCAATGGAAGCCTCTTTGGCTTTGGACATGGGATCTGGGTCTTGTTCTCCCACCTCCTCACTCTGCCTCTATCCAAATTGAGCTTTAGATGCCTCTTTACCACACTGAAAACATTGTTGTGTCTCTAAAGTCCCGCTGGAAGGGACCCTGTCTACCATTTGGGATCTTGGGAAGTCTGCATCATAGTCCCGCTATAAAGGCATTTGTGCCCCTTGGCCAAACATCTTATGAACTCCTCTAAAGGAACATCCTTGAGCAGTCCTAGTATAATTCTTCTGCACACCTCATTAGCATTTTCCCTTAGCAAGTTGCCTTATTAAAACATCTGTTGTTGGATTTTCCCATTAGTTCTTGTGATAGCAGTCTGCAAATGTCCTATTAAAGTCAGCAAAGGGCTCATCTGGCTTTGCATTATTTTTGTGAAGGCCTACCTTTATCATTTTACTGTGAATTGAATCCCATGTTTTGATAGCATTAGAAGCAATTTGCTCATATGCTGCTACTGAATAATTAACCTTGTGCTGTGATGTCGTATATAGACCTATACCTTGTAGTAGGTCATAGGTGATCGCAGCATGAATAGATTTTGATATTTTGTTGGGCTTGTATCCTACAGAGCTCACTATATTCAGAAAGCCACATGTAATTTTGTCCAGGTTCTAGGCATACCCTTGCTATAGATTTCCAGTCATCAGGAGTCAAGACTTGGAAAGCCAAATTCTGTAACAGCATCTTAACATAAGCTGATGTAGCCCCATAATTAATGCAGGCCTTTTAAGATCTTTAATGATTTCTACGTTAAAAGGAGCATATTTCGACTTTGTTGACCTGAGGCATTAGACTGGGAAATTAAGGAAACATAAGTGGTTGAAGCTCCCAGATGTCCACACCCTTTCTTTGGCCTTCATTAAGCCCTCTTGAGCCTGCTCAAGATTGGTCCCCACTGCCCCCACTGCCCTCCTCCCTCCATCCGGAGGGTGGAGTTGGTGGAGGAGAGTCAATCACTTGCTCCTGGGGTGGGGCTGGCTCCCTGAGGGAAAGGTCACCACACCCTTGCTCCTTAAGTTCCATGCCCTGTGGGATTGGTCAAATCTCTTCATTGTCTTCCTCCTTAATATCATGGTTAATTTGAGGAGGAGTGGAAGGAGCCAAGGTTTTTTTTTTTCTAGGGATTTTAGTGCTAATGAAATATATTGTATAAATAAATGCCTCCATGGAAAATGAATGAGACCATATTCTCTGAAATGTACGGACATCTCTGTCCAACCCGGGACCAGTTATCTCAAGAGATCTGCCCTCCTCTACGATCCAAGGAGATGCAGTTTAATATACCCACAAATCTCGCTATCTGTTCCCAAGTTATAAGTAACCCATGTATTTCTGTCAGCTTAACTATGCTTTCCATAGCACCACTCTTGGGTGGGGTTGGGGCAGGGATGGAAGTCTTTAGCTAGCATTTGTCCCATTTTAGCCAAAAAAAAAAAAAAAAAAAAAGATTACTGGTTTAGTTTTTAAGAAAATAAGTTCCTTTATTTGTCTATTAACAATACTCACCCAAGTTCCTGGTCACCGGAAACTTCTTCAGTCCTTGGTTCCCCAACGTTGGGCGCCAAATGTGAAGATCGTGTATTTTAAGATCAGCACGAGACAGGAATTCAGGTTAGGGGAAAATCGTCAGTCTTTATTCTCAGTGAAGAAGGATCGGAGGGGAAGAGAATCTGAAGAATGTGTGCAGCTGAGTCAAGAAGCTAGCTTGACCAGCAGCCACACAACCAGCAGCTCAGAGTCTCAAACCCAGCCCAATCTTCTCCAGCTTTCTTCCTCCCTCTCTTCTCCACCCACCAAAATCTCATTTCCTATACAACACATCAGGACTTGTATGGAGAGGGGGAGGACCATTCTTTATCCAATCATGTATATTAATAGAGTATAGCCCAATTACTATCTAGCCTCATGTACTTGGGACCTCAGTGCATCAGCTCAAACCTCAGCCCATTACAAAAAATGAATATGCATACATAATCAGGGAATGTTTTACTGGGGAAAAGAAAGGAAAAAAAAAGAAATTGTTAATAAAAAAAAGAAATAATATTGATAACAGTGAAGTTCAAGGATTGCCTGCTATCACATCTTCCTTCCCCATATTCCACTCCATAAAAGAAGTTCTTCCTTGGACATCTGGAAGCCAAGATGATAGAGTAAGCTGTGAATACCTGTAACTCTTCCATGTTCACCTGGACAACTATAAACTACGATCTCAGATTAAACAAAAGCAAAAATAGACTTAATTAAAAGAGATAAACAGGAACATAATATTTTGACAAAAGGCATGCTAAAAATGAAGTAATATCTAAAGTATTTACAATAAGTTTTTCTAATAAAGATCTCATTTCTCAAATATATTAGTAACTTAGTAAAACTGATAAAAATAAGTGTCATTTCCCAATTTATAAATGATTAAAGAACATGAAAAGGCAGATTTCAGAACACAAGGCTATCTATTCTCATATGAAAAAAATGTTCTAAATAATTATTGACTAGAGAAAGGTAAGTATCACCTTACACCTAACAGAAATGGCAAATGCTGGAAGAGATGAGGGGAAATAGGTACCTTAATGAACTGTGGTAGAGTTATGAACTGGTCCAACCATTATGAAGAATAATCTGGAACTGTGCCTAAAGAGCTTTTAAACTATGGATAACTATTTATCCAGTAATATCACCACTGGATTCATACCCTAAAAAGATTAGAGAATAAAGGAGATGACATATATGCAAACTAAACAAATATTTATAGAAGTTCTTTTTATAGTGATAAAGAATTGAAAACTGACAGAATGCTCACCAATTGAGGAATGGCTGAACAAGTTCTAATGTATAATTATAACAAAGTACTACTTTGCTATGAGAAACTAGAAGGGCTATATCCTGAGGGGAAAAAAGGGAAAGACCTGTTTGATCTGATACATAGTGAAGTGAGAAGAACCAAAATATCTTTGTACACAATAACAGGAATGTTATAATGATGATCAAATACAAAAGACTTGGCTGCTCTGATCAATATAGTCACCTAAGAAAATTTCAAAATATTCCTATTGAAAAAAGAAATGCAATCCACCTTCACAGAGAGAACTGATGAACTCTGAATGCAAGCAGGAGTATAATTTTTTCTTTCTTTATGCTTTTCTTTATTTTGCTGTATAACTAATATGGAAATATGTTTTATATTATTTCACATGTATAAATGATGTCATATTGCTTGCCTTTTCATTGGGTGGGGAGTGTTCAAAGGAAAAGAGAGAATTTGAAATTCAAAAAGTAACAAAGAATGCTAAAATAAATAATAAATGTAAAAATTTAAAATCTCATTGAGAGATAATTTTATTGCCTTTTCAGTTATGATAAATATATAGCATGCATATTTTAGGCATTCTAGCATTAACTTTTTAAAAAAATGAAATTGAATATTATTGCTCAAACAATGGATTGGAAAATTGTCTGGTAGTAGCATTAATTATTTGTATTATAGGTCTTTTTGGTAGAAAGACCATGCATATAGTTTTTAGTTTATCCACTTTCTGGATATTTCAACATTTCTAAGTCTTTGCCTTTTCAGCTGTGAAAATTTAGTGATATATTCACTACACCAGATACATATATATTTGTCTCTCTCTAAATATGTAAACTTTATCTATTGTCTATAATAGGATTTAAATCTTGGAAGGGGGGGGGGAATTGAATGTAATTTTATCTATACCACTCTTTCCATGTTTTTAGATAAAGAATTGAATACCTGAGAAGTTAAATTGTATGCCTAATGTTTACTAGAAACTTTATGATATATGGGATTTGAATGCAGGATCTCTTATTGCAAAACTGATCCTAATACAATACTCTTTCCATTATATAATGTTGTTTCACCGATTTTAAACTTGGAAGCCAATAAAAAAATTGAGCTTCACACCCATAATGTATTATTATAGGGGTAGTTATAAGAAACACATAGGAAATTCAGAAAAAAAGACATTTGAAAAGATACAGAGTAAACTAAGCAAAATCAGGAAAAATAACATATATGATGACCACATAGAGTAAAAACAAGACTAAAACCAAAGCTAAGTCCTGGATAATTATTATAATGAAAAGAAATGAGTAAATGCACTCCTTACTGTTTTTGGATGGAAGGACTATGCATATCTAATTTTGCATATACTTCCTGCTGTGGTTACTGAGTTAATTGATTTTGCTTGACTGATTTTCTTTGTCACAAAAGAAGGCTCATTTTGGGGAGGGGGGTTGGATGTAGGGAGTAGAGTACATTAAAAAATGACTGTGATATATTAAAACACAGAATCCAAAAGAAAAAAAAATAACTTAAGGAAAAAAAGTCAGTAAGTAGTCTTTGCATTGGAGAGAACATGCTTTCTCATTTATGTTTTAGATGTTGTTTCATCTGGCAGATATAAAATCTTAACACACGCTACGGTCTCCAGCTGACACATCTATTAATGTTCATTTTTAGAAAATTCTCAGACTGCAGAACTCTAAATATTCTTAATCATTGGTGTAATTCTTCTGTACTCCTGCCTTACTAACATTTTTTTTCCCCAGTGATAGCATAGTTGAATTCAAAATTCATGTCTAACGATGCCACACTGCCCCCAAACTGCTACCACCCCACCCTCACATTCAGTAAACAAAATATAAAAGGAACAAAGGAACAAAATATAAAACCTTCTCCTGGATTTTAAATTATTTATAACCACACTTCCTTTTCCTTCCCAGTCTTCTACCCTAGTGCGTACCATCTTTTCTAAGAGTCAATGACTCCGATCTCCTTGCTGTTCTTTCCACATAATACTTCAACTCTGGTTCCTAGTATTTTCACAGGATGACTCCATGCCTGGAACTCTTTTCTTCTTCATCGCTGCTGCTTGTCTTTCTTGGTTTCCTATAAGTCCCAATTAAAATCCTATCCTTTTTTTATATGATGCCTTTCCAAGCCTCCCTTTAGATAATGTCTTTCATTTGAGTCTACCTCTAATTTATTCTGTATATATCTTCTTCTTGAATTGTTCATGCTTGATTTCTTCAAAATTCTAATTTAAGTTCCTTGGAGTCAGGGATTGTTTTTGCCTTTCTTTGGAACCTCAGTTTTAGTGTCATGCCTACCAAATCATAAGTGCTTAGTAAATACTAGTTGACTGACATGCAAACTTCAGGGTGGGTTCAGAGTTATTTAAAATGTCAATTAAAATATAGAAGCAATTATTCAATTCTGAATCAAATTCTCTGGACACATTTTCCCTTATCCAAAGAAACATAAACTGAAATCACTGCAAAACTGAAAATTGCAAAAGGAAGACATGTAAGAAAGCAAAATAACCATAAAATGACAGTTCAATTACACAGGAATCATTCATCTCCTCATAAGTTCTTGTATGTTATCTTTAAGCCTATAATCGTGATGATAAATAGCAATTTCTTTCTTCTTGTTAGATTACTACAAACGCTAATGAACAATGTGTTTCCTTACAATCTTAATAATGGTATAGGTGATTTGGCCTCTCATCTCTCCCTACTGTGTATTTGGCAAATTATAAAAAACCATTAGTCTTTTTATTACTGAGATATTTATGTCTATTCCAACACATCATTAAATCTTCATGTACTTTTGGACCTTTCCAAAAGACCCACTAATTTTTTTCCCAAACCACTCAGGTAATAAGTAGTGCTAAAATAAGTAGAGTTTTAAAATAAAATTTCTAACTAGGCCATTATACAGGTTAGATAAACAGCATTGCCAGAAAAAGGCAATAAAAGTCCCATCATTAAATTTAACTTCATTTCCCAAACTTCCTATTTTTCATTTTTTTAAAAGTTAGCACCTTGCAAGTTCACTGATTTGAAGTACAAAGTTTTGTTAAATTTTGCATTTCCTTGTTATCACTCAAATCTCCCCAACAGATATTTCTTATCGTCTATTTGGCTTCTAAAGCTATTCTTTCTTACTCTAGGAAGTAACTCCTTGACGATAGTGTATATTCCCATAAAGCAGACCAAAGCTTAAGATACCTTTAAGGAAACAAAAGATAAAGTTCTCTATTGTATCCTGAAGCCCAAGGAACAATAATAATCGAACAAACAAGTATTTTCTTGACAAATGTTTTTTGTTCTACAGTAGCAGTAGACAAGATTTTAGTTTCAGTGTCCCAAGTTAACAATAAAATCAATTTCATGAGTTATCTTCTGCTATAACTGTCCTTTACTCTTTTCTGTCTCTATCTGACCCTGTATTTGAGACTTAAAGAAAGCCAAGAATTAAGAGGTGGAGTTGAAGAAAGAGGAAATACTGGACATATTACAATTTAACCTTTACAAAAACTGAATAGATTTCAACTTATTCCTGATTAAGGCACTAGATGACAGAATACAAAGTGCTGCAGTCAGAGTTAGGAAGTGATTTTAAATCCTGCCTGAGATACTAACTATATAATTCTGGGAAAATCACATAATCTTTCAGCCTCAGTTTCCTCATTTGTAAAGTGAGAAATAATAGCTCTTACATCAGAAAATTGTTGAAAGACCAAGGAAAATAAAATATAAAGTGTTTTATAAATCCTAACATGCTAAATAAATTCTGGCCATTGTTATTTCAAATAAACATACTGTAAATAATTCAAAATTAAGATTAACACATAAGCAATTCTCAGAGTTGCAATTTGTCAATTTTTTTCTTTTTTGGTCTATAGGATATAGCATAGTGCTAGACATCTAATATACACTAAATTAATACTTACTCTTAATTCCAGTGACTTGTCAATTTTTTTCCTATTTATGCTTTATATAGCTTTCTTTAATTGTATTTGTTTGCATGTTGTCTCCCTCATTAGATTATAAGCTCCTTGAGGACAGAGATAGTCTTTTATCTCTTTTTATATCCCCAAAGCTTAGCATGGTGCTTGGCACATAAAAGGTAATTAACAAATGTTTATTAACTGATTAACTGACTATGAATTAAATTCAAGAATCCCATAATTATATGAAGGTGACTACATTAAATTATTGTTCTATTTTCCAAACAAAAGTTAAGATTTTATTGAGTTACATTACTGCTATGTATTACCATATCATAAATGAAGCAACATAAAGATAAAAAGACTTCTCCATAAATTCTGTGGATCTCATTACATTACACACTAAGAACAAGATTATAAATTCAGACATCTAGAGCTCAAAAGTTCCTTCAAGACTATTTAGTTCAACCTCATAACCGGCAATTAACTTACCCAAAGTTACACAGTTAATAAGTACTAAAAGCATAATTTGAATTCAATTCTCTTCTGATTCAAAGCCCAACATTCAAGTTATCGAGTCCTCCTAGTTCACAATATATTTCACATCTATCCTCTCCTTTCAATTCCCACTGCTATAATATTTTAGGGACTTATTACCTTTAACCTTCATTTCTGAAATAACAGACTTAATTGAATTCCTGGTTTTTGTTACTTCATATTCCAAAATATGAAATAAGCTAGCAAAGATAATTTTCCTAATACCTAAGTTTAACCACATTATCTCATAATTTGAAAATATTAAATGTCCCCTCATTACTTAATAAATAACCTATAAATAAATTAACAAAATATTTTTAAATAAACCTAACCACAGGAACCAGTGTAGTACATTGAAAAATAAAGATTAGCTCCAGATTTGGGTTCAAATTTTTTCTTTGATATTTACTGCCTATGTGAAGGTAGGCAGTAAATATACTGTAAAATTTAAGTTTAAATTAAATTAAAATTTAGCCTCCCTAAAGTCTCAGCTTCTTAACATGTATAGTAAGGGAATGGACTAGATATCTTTTTAAAATCCTTTCAATTCTATATCCTTGTCATGACATTCAAATCTTTCTATATGCCAAATACAATCTATTATTTCAGTCATCTTGTCTTAGTCTCTATCTTTCCACAAATGTGTCAGACTATATTATTTGCCATTCCCAAAATATATCCCCGTTCTTGTCTTATCTTTGTTTATTCCAATCCATTCTCCATTCAGCTGCCAAAGTGATTTTCTTAAAGCATAGGTCCAACCAAGTCACAACTGGCCCCTAGTTCCCATATTCACAATCAATAAACACTGGTGACTTTCTATCACCCCTAGGATAAAATAGAAAGTTTTCTGTTTAGCATTCAAAGGCCTTAATAACCTACCACTCTTCCTATTCCCAACATTTCCAGTCTTCTGAAACCTTAATCCTTGTCATATCCAGTGATGCTGATTCCTTCACTATTCACCATAAGCAAGTTGTCACCTCAACTTCAGGCATTTTTTTCCTGGTTCTCCTCCATGGCTAGATACTCATATCCACCCACTGGGTTCCCTGGCTTCCTCTAAGTCCCAAAGTCCTACCAATTCCTCTTAGTTCTAAAGCCTTCCCTCTTTTAATTATTTCCTATTTAAAAAGCTTGTTTGTGTTTGCTTTTTCTCCCCTTCATTACATCATGAACTCCTTGATGGCAGGGACTATATTTTTCCTCTTTTTGTATCTCTAGAGCTTTGCACCATTCCTGGCACATAGTAGGTGCTTATAAATGTTTATTGATGGAATGATTTTTACTTCTGGCCTTTGCATACCCAATATCCTCCATCTTGTAAAGCACTTATTTCTGCATAAATTTTTGTGTATTATAATTCCGTGGAATTCAAGTTCTGCTTCAAGTAACAGCTTCTCCATGAAGATTTTTAGCTAATAGCATGAGAATAAGAATGCTTTAAGTTTAGCAAGGTCCTTACATGTTATTTCCTGTGATCTTTTTTTTCTTTCTGACTTTCTAGTCAGAAGTGAGTTCTCTGAGTTCTTAGTTCTATTAGCATGTCATGAATGGTCCCAGCATATTTCAGTCTCATTCACTTATTATATTCTACTGTATATTCATGTATACTTTGCTGGCTTATTTCCATGGGCAAATTGTAAGTTTACTAGGTAAAGGATATCTTATTCACTTTTGTATTCCTCTCAGGAGCTAGTTCAATGTCATACTCAATAAATACTTGTTAAATTAATGAATAAAAGAATTTATTTTAGAGCACTAGAAAACTATAGAATACATTGTTAGCTAGAAATAAATTGGCAACCATACATATAAAATTCTCTTATTTTTATGGGTTGAAATTTAAGTCAAACCATAACATAGAACTACATGAAACACTATGGAAAACTTTTTTTATTCCAGTTTTAACTTTTTCCTATTCACAAAACTCAAAGACCATCTATCTATTCAGCCACTCAGTAACCCTCCAATAAACCTGGATTGAGGAGTATATGGTGGACTGAGTATACCTAAGATGCAGTAAATAAAGAAGCAAGAAGCATTTAAAAGTAGAAGCAAGAAGCAACACCAAACTCAGTCCAGTAATAGCTTTTTCATAGTGCGTGACAGTGGAAACTGTCTTATACATGTAGTCTATTGGGAATTAGTATGGTCTAGTATGGTCTTAAGAGATTAGAGAATCAGGAGACTGAACTCTATTCTTCTGTGTACTAAATGGACAGATGACCTCAATAATTCTTACCTTAGTTGTCTTCTTAAATTGATGATAAGCTTACATTTCCTCTAACTGTAGAAATGTGATGGTATTTAATTGGATTTCTGAATCCTATATTAAAGGAGAATCCATAAAGTAATTATGAATTGTTGACATTTTCCTCAAATAGATCTCACTAAATCATAAGAGATGATTCTTATTATTCTTTGATTCTATGGCAAAAAATTTCAAACAAAATAAGGATTAAAGAAAATTTTAACCATATCTTTTTACATTTTATTTCCATTCCTTGTGACCTTACCTCCAAAGTTAAGAGAATTTCTTTTGAACTCAATACTATTTTCTATAAATATTCTTTCCTAGAGATATTATTTAACCTGGGGGCAGGATAAGGGCTCTCCTCCATTGTGTCTGGGCAGTTTTATCAATCTGTCAAGGTTTAGATCAGTGCTACTTCAATTATTTCCATTCCCATTCCTTTTCATCTGAGAAATTTTTATATAACTCCAGATGTATATGTATATAAAATAGGTATACAAGTCAAACATTTACTGAAAATAAACCATAATTTCAGAAACCTCTTATTCAGTCCTGGAGTTGAATTGTGCATGAGCCACTAAAGGCACTTTAGCTAAATTGGAAAAAACTGAATAGCAGTTCATGATTTGGGTTTAACATTTTTTGTTTGTTTTATTGTTGTTGGGTTTTGCCTTTTTTTGGTTATTGTGATTGTGATTGTTGTTTTATTAGCTCTTTGGTCAAAGCAACTTGCAAAGATCATCTACAAAGATGTGGAAGATAAAATATTTGAGTGCACTAGTACAATTGCAATTCTTTTGAAGAATTTTTCAAGAATATAACATCAGAAAAGTTCCAGTATCACTATATATCCACTTCCAAGAATCAATTTTTAATCCTATAAAACTTAACTTTCTGTAAAATTCAAAGAAAAAACACAACAACAACAAAAAAAAAGGTTTTCCATTTAATCTTGACCTATAATTTTGGCACCCTTATCTTAAAATATCTCATTCTTCACTCTTTTAAAAAGAACTACTGTTTTATGATCATCAAGAATTAAGGGTTGGAGAGGGACCTAGGTAGCACATTGGATAAAACACTGGCCCTGGAGTTAGGAGGACTTGAGTTCAAATCTAGACTTAGACACTAATCATTTACTAATTCTAGGCAAATCACTTAACCCATTGACTTGTAAAAAGAAAGAAAGAAAGAAAGATTAGGAGAACCAATAAGTCATCAAAGGATGTGAATAAATAGTTTTAATTTATTTTATTTTTAATTTTTAACTAAAACAAGCATTTATATAACTCTGTTAAATAAAAAAGATGATCGCACCTCAAATTGAAAGTCTATTATGTATTTCAGAGTCTGATTCTTTTTGTACAGCAAAATAACGGTTTGGTCATATATACTTATTGTGTATCTAATTTATATTTTAATATATTTAACATCTACTGGTCATCCTGCCATCTGGGGGAGGGGGTGGGGGGTAAGAAGTGAAAAATTGGAAAAAGAGGTTTGGCAATTGTTAATGCTGTAAAGTTACCCATGCATATAACCTGTAAATAAAAGGCTATTAAATAAAAAAAAAGAAAAGAAAAAAAAGTCTATTATGAACAACTTGCTATTCCTTTTAAATATGACAGTTATATACATAATATAACATATTATAATGTACATAAGACATATGTAACATAAGGTATGCATATATATAACATAATATAATATATATGTATAACAAAGTTCTCATGTAAATTTCTTTTTTCTTTTATTTATTTTTCTTTCCTCCCACTCTGCCCTAGAGATAACTACCATTAGAAACAAATTGTGTGTATATTAATATACAATATATACATACATACACATATGTGCATATATGTATACTTATGTGTAAAATAATTCTGTACATTTATAATTTTTTTCTTCTGAATGTAGATAGCATTTTTCTTCATATGTCCTTTATTTTTATTGTGTATAATAGTCAGAATGACTTAGTCACTCAAAGTCATTCTGAAAATAATATTGCTCTTTATGCAATGGTTTTTTAGTTTTGCTCACTTTGTTCTTTACCATTTTGTGTAAGTCTTTCTATGCCTTTCTAAAATCACTGGGTTTATCATTTCATATAATACAGTAGTATTCAATAACAGCTATATACCACAACTTGTCCAGCCATTATCCCATTATACGAACTTAGCCCCAACCTTTCTTTCAAACCACCTTAGTAATGATGATAGTTTTAAGATTTATAGCATTTTCATATATATATGCCACTTTGACTTTAAGGAATGCCTTGAAATTAGTCTTTAGTGTTTTCCTTGTATTTCTTTGGCTCTTTTATATATAATAATAAATATAAGAAATAAATATAGTAGTTTTTAAAAGAATAAAATCTCAAATCATCAAGATTGCTCTAAACCACTAATCGCAAGAGAAATGCAAATGAAAATGGCACTAAGATTTCATTTTTTGTTTGAAAAAGAAAGCAAAAGATAGAAATTAGAAATAAAAGACAAATTGTCAATGCTGAAAGGGCTGCAGGAAGAAAAGAACACTAATATGCTGCTGATAGAGCTGGGAATTGGTCCAATCATTCTAGAAAACAATTTAAAATTATTTTGAAAAAAGTCACCAAGCTGTTTGTGTATCTAAATTCAGAGTTCCTCTTAACAGACACATTCCCCAAAGACAAAAAAAGCATTGCCCCATATAATAAAAAATGAGATAATCTTTATATCATTTTGTGGTAGTAAAAAATAAAAACTAGAAATAGAATGACTACCCATTAACTGGGGAATTAGAAGAAAACAATAGAATGTAATTATATAATTTTAAGAAATAACAAAAAAATGAGGATTTTCATGAAATATGAGAAAACTCAAATGAATGGATGGAAAGTAAAATTATCAGAACCAGGAAAACATAATTCTTAATGAATGTCATAATACAAATTTTTAACAGTATGAAATAAAGCCAAATATTATGAAACTGTAATAATCAATCTTGGTCATGAAGAGGGATAGATAAGAAAATGAACCTCCCTCCTAACCTTGGATAGAGAGAAGACTATATGAGAACAATGTCATGTGTACAGTCAGATGTGGTTCATTTAACAGTTGATTTTATTTGTTAAGTGCTTTACAATTCACACTGCCCTAGATTGCAGTTATCTCATCTGTAACATAAAGAGATTAGTTTGAGGACATCTCTAAGACCCCTTTCTAGCTTTAAAGGGATCTGCAGAGGCATTTAGGTGGCAATAGTATATAAGATGCTAGACCTAGAGAAAGGAAAACCAGATCAAATCCAGCCCTGGGCACTTACTAACTGTGTGAGTCTGGGCAAGTCATCTACCCTCTGCTTTCCTTATGCTAAATTAGAAATGGAAAAAAGGCAGCATGTTGTAGAAAAAAGAAAACTACTTTTGGAGTCAGAGATTCTGAATTGGAATCTGAACTCTACTACTCACCACCAGGATGACAAGGTGAATTGTGAGCGAATTACCTTACCCTTGCTTTGTTTTCCTTCTTTTAAATTGAGTGAAATAGTAGGTGTCTGCTAAATTCCTTTCCATCTCTATTTCTATGATCTTGAGTTGTTTTAACCTTTGACTAAATTGTCAATAAGCATTTATTAATCACCTCGGATATGCCAAGCTAAGCACTAGGGATACCAAGACAGGTAAAAAATCAGGCCCCACCTACTAATAACTCATGAGATAATAGGGAAGACAACATGCAAATGAATGTATAAACAATATGTACATACAGGATAATCACAAAAGGAAGGCAACATTAATAGGAATCAGAAAATGTTTTTGCAGCCATTCTATACTTAATGTAGCAATTACTTTCTTATTTGGCAGCTTAACTAATTCCCATCTCCCAGAATTTTCATTTCCACAATATAACTTGTCTCTTTTACTTTCTTTTACTACACAAATCATTTTGCTCTGTCCTGCACACTTTCAGGCACTGCATGACCTGCCCCACTCCCAAACTGCCAAAGAGAAAAAATGCAAGGTGAATAGGTGACATACCCTACCCACCTTCAAATGACCATAAATATGACTGAGGTCTATATTTTGCATATTGATAACAGGAAGCTAATTTGTTCAGGATCAAAGATATGGAGCAAATCAGGGAAATGGAGATAAATTGCCTAAGTTTCTTTATATTATCACAGCTTCACCTGGGATCAGATCCTATTTATAAATATAACTCCAATCATATAATAAACAAGGTTTTTAATATTAAAATTCACAGATAACATGCTACTATTCCATCTGATATTATAAAATACAAGAATTGTAACTCCCAACCTCTTGATTCCAACTTCTCCATGCATTTTCTACATAAAACTGAACCTTTCTATTCCCCATTGCTTGAAAGCTTCTTTATTAATAGTGACAATCAGGCCTTATTCTTGGAAGCTTGCTGATGCCTCACAATAGATAAATGACTAGCACTTCACCTGTTAAAGAAATGAATAGTGTCTTTAAGATAGAGAACTATATAAAAAGCTCTCACCATCTGGGTGCACTGGGCAATCATTCAGCTCAAAAAGAAGGTGAAAATAAGAGCAAAAAGTTCTCCTAAGACCTATAGAGAGGAGACATTTACAGTGATACATAGTCCTTTCAGAAAAACTATGACAAAAGCTAGGAATTCAAATGGCTTTTTTTTTTCATAATAATGATAGCTAATATTTTTAGAGTGTTTTAAGGTTTACAAAGTACTTTACAAATGTTATATCATTTTATCCTCTCAATCCTAGGAGGTATGTGTCCAAAATTGAATTTGAACTCATGTCTTCTTGACTCCAATAGCATTCTATTGCTATAAAAACACGTAAATGTTTCAGTTTTCATAAAAAAGTGAACTCAGACACAAAATATATTCTTATTCTCCAGAAAAATTTGAGATTAAATAACGTCTCTGCAATATATTCTCTATGTGATCTTGGGATCGCAGTTAGAATTTTGCAGTGCTCTCAGTCAGAGTACAAACTCCAACTCTGCTATGGAGCATCACTAGATTAAAATGGATTTGGGTAATTTGAAAAAATAAATAAAAACACAATATAGAAAATGTTAATTTGTGATTAATATGCAGCCTTCAGAGATCCTTTGCTATTTGAGATTGATGCCACTTGTCAATGCAATTCCTCCTGTACTGAATTGAAAGGACTCTATATATTAATAAAATCACAGTCCTTGCTGCTGTTGCTCCTATACTGTATAGTTAACTGCAATAATGTATCTTGTAGTTTAATTTATGTTGCTTGATAATTATAGAAATTAACTCATTTTGCAAATTAAGATAAATCTCAGGTACCACTATAGATCTCTCAGATCGACTAAAATGACAGGAAAAGACAATGACAGTTGTTGGACGAAATGTGGCAAAACTGGGACACAAAACATTGTTGGTGGTGTTGTTAACTGATCCAACCATTCTGGAGAGCAATTTAGAACTATCCCACAGGGCTATCAAACTGCTATAGCCTCTGATCCAGCAGTGTCTCTACTAGGCCTGTCTCCCAAAGAAATCATAAAACAAGAATGTGCAAAAATATTTATAGCAGTCCTTTTTGTAGTGGCAAGGAACTAGAAACTGAATGAATACTCATTGGTTGAAGAATGGCTGAATGAGTTATGGTATATGAATGTTATGGATTATTGTTCTATAAGAAACAATTGGCAGGATGATTTCAGAGAGGCCTGGATAGATTTACATGAACTGATGCTAAATGAAATGAGTGTAACTAGGAGAACATTGTACACAGAAACAGCAAGATTATATGATGATCAATTCTTTTTTTTTCCTACAGCAATTGGGGTTAAGTGACTGCCCAAGGTCATACAGTTAGGAAGTATTAAGGTTCTGAGCAATACATAAGCAATAGTCACTAATTTTTTTTTTTCATTTATGATATATTTTTATATTACTTCATTTTTGTCCTCCATGTTCAATAAGATTCTGATCTCTCTCCCTTCCTTTGATATAAACCCAAAAAGGAACAAAGCTCTTTAATCTAATAGCATTTCTGTCCATGTTACCCATGAAAAGGGTTGTTGTTAGGGCTTTTCCCAAAACATTCAATTTACACATTTTCAAGGGCTTTTCATGGTTGATTTGCATAGTTAAGTGATCATCAAATATTTCTCTTGTTCTCTATCTTTTTTTTTAAACATTTGTAGCCCACCGATTTTATAAAAACATAAATTATACCTCTTCCTTTAGGCAAAAAAAAAAAAGTTTTAAAGGATGATACTTTGGTTATCTGTAAGATGTTTTCAAATGAGGAGGAAATGGACCTTGTCACTGATTTTCTCACACTGTCTTTCTGCCCTTTTTCCACTTGCTAATTCCCTTAATTTCCCTTAGCTATTGAGCAGAGAAACAGATCAAACAGCCTTGGGCACTGTGGGAGATCATATGACTTGTAAGCATCACAAGTAGGTGGGAAGAAAAAGTTATTTTTGACAGCTCTCTGGTGGACTATGTGAAACACAGCGGTAGCCTCAGTTTGCTTTATGAAGTGCACACATCAGGAAAACACGCCATTACAATGATACTAAAGTGTCTCAAAGGAGAAACTGAACCCTGGAGGGAAAGTCAACAGTTTCATTTTGTCTTGTTTATTTTATACTGCCAAAATTCAGAAACATTTTCACGTCTTTGGTCAAATCATCACAAATATGACAGAATGCTTCTTGAACAATGACAACCTAATTCCTATTTTAATTAAAATGATAAAGATTGAAAGGATATTTCAAACTGAGCATTCTGACTGCAGCTTTGAGGATCATAGTTTACCCTAAAGGTTTTGGGGAAATGATTTCATGTTAATCCAGCTTGTAAGGGGCAGAGTAGAAAAAGCAACAAATGTGGAATCAGAGGTAGTGTTCCATTGTTTTTCATTGATATCTGATATTTTGTGACCCCATTTGGGTTTTTTGGCAAAGATACTATAGTGTTTTGCCATTTCCTTCAACAGTTCATTTGCACTTGAGGAAAGTGAGGAAAACAGGGTTAAAGTGATTTGTCCAGATAAGTCTAATAAGTGTCTGAGGCCATATTTGAACTTAGGAAGATGAGTCTTAATGACTCCAGGCCCAGCACCCTACTGGCCCTAGAGTTAGAGGATTTAAGTTCTATTCCCATTTCTCTCACTTACTAGCCATGTGATATTTTCACCTAACTTCTATATATGTATTTCCTCAAGGGCAATAATTCAGTTGAAAAAATATGCATTAAATACCTATCATGTATACACAATAAACTGTGGTATATGTGAAAAAAAAAAAAGCTCAAACAGAATAATCTGAGTTTCTAACAGACTTTACATTCTACTAGTAATCTCTAGAGAGAGGTATCTGCCTTAGTGGATGTAGTTTTAGTCTGAGAAAGAAAATCTAGGTTCAAATTCTCCCATGGAAACTTACTAGATATAAAACCCACATAAGTTACTTAACTTCTTGACCTCAGTTTCCTTACATTAAAATAGAACCTTTGTTCACAGTTACTATAAAATCAAATGAGATAATATATGTAAAATGCTTTGAAAACTTAAAAGTACAAATTGCTAGCTACTATTAGTAATTATTATTGTTATTATTAGATCTATGATATTTTGTTTGATAAGACAAAGCAATTTTCAAAAGACAGCATTTTTTTTTTTTTTGGATAAATGATTTCCCCTCAGGAAAACAAATTACACAGCAGGTTATTCGAAGGATTTAGAATTGGGATAATTAAACTGAATGCAAAGCTGCTAAAGGGATAGTCATGTGAAGGTAATATAATCTTTTGTTTTATATTTCACTCTTAAACTTTTTCTGTTAACAGTGGTTTCCATTCCTCTGAAAGGCCAAGGTATGACTCAGGTGAGTGTGATTAATCTGATCTAACCCTACAATACCCAATCTTGAAAATTGATCACACTTTGATTCCTAATTGCCCATCTCCCACTTCACCCCCATCTTATCATTCTGCTGTGCTAGAAGGGACTTCCAAGTATTCTGACTAGGTCGCTCTGGAATACTGAAATATAACTATAATCTTATGATCAAATATAATAGCTATCCAGGTGCCACTGAGAAAACCCTGCCCTTATACTTTGCCTCTTATGACTATAGCAAGTGGCCCTCAAGATTAGGCTCTGTGCTACAAGGTAAGAGTCTCTTCATTTTTGGTGGGACAGAGGGCATCAGTGGGCACAGATGGGGTTTAATTTGTCCCCTAGGTCACATAGTATTCTCCCTCAATCCCACTCATTTCCTAAATGTTCCAATTTCTGTTAAAGACACCACTACTATTCTGGTCTTTTATTTTGATTTACAATTTCTGTGACATCCTCACTTCCTCTCTTTTACTCATCCCAAAATCCAAGCAGCTCCCAGAGCTTATCATTTTTATGAACACAACATCTCTCTTGTCTATTTCCTTTTCCATATTCAAACATATGCCATTTTAGTTCAGACTTTCCACTACCTTCTTGCTTGAACTATTGCAATGGCTTCTGACAGTTTCTCTGTCTCATGCCTCTCCTTTCCAATCTTCATCCACCTGTCAAAGTGATTTTCCTAAAGTAAAGGTTTTTCCATGTTGCCCCATTACTTAATGAACTCCAGTGACTTTCTATTGATTCTAGGATCAAATATAAGCTCCTCTATTAAATCCCTTCATAACCCAGCCCTTATTTTGTCAGCCTTGTTATATATATAATAGATCTTTTTCTTATACTCTTAAGATCCAAACTTGCTTTCTAGCCATTCCTCACACACAGACAAAACTTAATTAAAAATCCGAATGTCAATAGGAAATGAGATTATATCCACCTATCAAGCAAGATTTTGTAAAGGAGAAGGCAGAAAGCTAGGTGTCCCAATGGATAAAATGCTGGACCTGGAATCAAAAAGGTGTGAGTTCAAATCTAACCTCAGACCCCACTTGAACCTAATTACTTAACCTCTCTGTCTTAGTTTCCTCATTTGGAAATGGGACATAAGAACAGTGCCTACCTTTCAGGATTGCTATAAGGATAAAATGAGATAATATTTGTTAAATCCTTTACAGTTTTAAAGCTCTAAATAAATACTAGCTATTAATATAAGTTATTGAAAACTCTGCTGAATTGAAAAAACAATTTCCTTTTACTTGTTTTTTCTTAGTGTGTGAAAAATAACTATGAACAGTGAAACATGACTTCTATTAAAAAACTGTTTTTTTTTCTCTCTTATGATTATTACATTATTGTATTGTCTACTTTTCAATGAAAAGTACATAAAAAAGAAATGGATTTGCTTTGCTAAATACATTGATCTAATTAAACTATTTACTAACAGTTATAATTTTAAAATCTTACTTATCATTCATGAAGTTGAAAAGAAAAAAAATGAGGCATACTTAAGCACCTTAAGTTTTAAATCATTAAATATCACATACATATTTGTACATACATATATAGACAAGAGTAAGTTCTGTTATTAATAAATAAAATAACTAAGATTTAAAATGTTTATTTTATATTTATTTCTTTTAAAATTTTAATCATGTATTTTAAAATTTTCTTAATGACAATGTAGTGTTTCATGAATATCATTTATAAATACATGCACATATTACAGAATGATCAAGCATTTTAAAATAATACAGATGTATGTTCAATAAAGTTTTTAAAATGTGACAATTGTTATCAAAGAACTCTCTCCCACAAACAAAACTACAGCAAAAATTCTCTGTAAATATTACTTTTCAAAATCCCATTAAAAACACAACTCGAGTCATTATTCTTATTAATTGCTAATTGTAATAATCGCTAAATCTATAGTTAGAATATTTATATTGGTATTGTTGTTTCCATGGTAGAATTTTAGAAAAGTATCACAATCTCAGCAATATATTTACAAGCCATGTTTTAAATTAGTTTAATATTAAGAAGATTCTCATCTCTTTTATGTAGATGAATCCTAAGATCAATCTCTGTGCGTGTAACTATTTTATGATCTTGCCTACAAATATGAAAATAATTACTTATTTAAAATAACTATGTACTGCTATGTATTGGATCTCTCTGTTTATTAAAAAATATGTATGTATTTTCATACTGAAAAGAAGACATTAAGAAAGCAAAAAAGCAAAATTATGTGGTTAGAAGCTTAGAAAATATTGAAATCTAATTAGTAGGAAGAGAATAGGAAAAAAAGAAGGGGGAAGGGCTGGATTTCTACACAAGATCTTGAACAATTGAGAATAGTTTCTGATTGCACTAAGGCTTTGGCAGAAATCTGCTAATTAAGATGGAATGCAGCTGAACAAGCAGGAAAGTCAGTTATAGATAAATACTTTATCAGAAGCCCCCAAGAGGCTACACCCCAGTGCAATGAATGGCCTGGTAAATAGGTAGTTTGCTGTAGCAGTTATCCATTTAACTATACTAACAAGAGGAGGGAGAGCAAGGTGTAAGAGATAGTGAGATGAGTGGAACCAAAAGAAGTTGAGTTCTTGTCTTTATTCTCATGAATTCTGGCTGTGTGACCCCATGCAGGTTATTTTCTTTCTTTTCTACTCTGTGCTCCATTTGTTACAATTATTTTATTCCTTTCTTTCTTTCTCTGTCTTTTTCCCTTGTTCTCTATTTCTTCTCTTCTCTCTTTCCCTCCTTTCTTTCTTTTTTTTTTTTCCTTAGAGGGAAAGAGGCAGAACGAAAGAGCTATAGAATTGGGGATTCAAAAATTAAAGAAAGACAACAAAAGAAAGAAAATGGTGAATGAACCATTTTTTAAAAGAATGCACAGGACATGCAAATATTACATTAAAAGCTATTGAACTTATTACATATTTTAAAAGCAAAGTAAACTTTATACAATAGACTATCTTATCTATAATACTCTTTGTTTATCCTACTTTGTATGTGAAAATGTGAATTTTATGTGATGTTTAAGTTCCAAACTTTAAAAAATATTTTGTTTTGTTATGGTTTTAAATCTAAGTTTTAAGCAACTTTCTAATTGATAAATTGCAGAGTTGGCACTGACTTGCATTGGAAGAGGGAGTCTCCTCATATTCCAAGTGTCAGCAAGAATGAAGGATAAGCAAACTCTGCATACCCTTTGATCCATCAGTGTTACTACTGGGCTTATATCCCAAAGAGATCATAAAGAAGGGAAAGGGGCCTGTATGTGCAAGATGTTTGTGGCAGCCCTCTTTGTAGTGGCCAGAAATTGGAAACTGAGTGGATGCCCATCAATTGGAGAATGACTGAATAAATTGTGGTATATGAATATTATGGAATATTATTGTTCTATAAGAAATGACCAACAGGATGATTGCAGAAAGGCCTGGAGAGACTTACATGAACTGATCCTGAGTGAAATGAGCAGGAGCAGGAGATCATTATATCCTTCAACAACAATACTATATGATGATCATTTCTGATGGACCTGGCCATCTTCAGCAATGAGATGAATCAGATCAGTTCCAATGGAGCAGTAATGAACTGAACCAGCTATACCCAGCAAAAGAACTCTGGGAGATGACTAAGAACCATTACATAGAATTCCCAATCCCTATATTTATGCACACCTGCATTTTTGATTGCCTTCACAGGCGAACTGTACAATATTTCAGAGCCCAATTCTTTTTGTACAGCAAAATAACAGTTTGGACATTTATACTTATTTTGTATTTAATTTATACTTTAACATATTTAACATGTACTGGTCATCCTGCCATCTAGGGGAGGGGGTGAGGGAAGGAGGGGAAAAATTGGAACAAAAGGTTGGGCAATTGTCAATGCTGTAAAATTACCCATGCATATAACTTGTAAATAAAAAGCTATTAAAAAATTGAAAAAAAAAAAAAGAAAAAAAAAAGAATGAAGGATAAGGAATATTTTCTAGTTACCTGCACAAAGTGTTCTATATTTGTGTTTTTGCTTGGGACAAGTAGCATCTATGTGGTTAGTAAATAAAAACTCATGTCTTTTCTGGTGAAGGAAAAAGGAAGGGATGGATGAATACTTTATATATTATGACTTTTGGAAGAGTAAATGAAAGTGTTTTTAAAGGAGAATTCAGAAGGAAAAGAATATGAAGAAGCAAAGAGAAATTCTAATATTAATTGGGAAATTGAAGGTGGAAAAAAATCATGTGAAGAGCTCCTCTTCCTATTGTGATGTCGATCTAGTATTTGGGCAGTGTATCAGCTTACCTGGCTTATGTAACTTCCTCATGTGAAAAAGCTAGAGAGCTTCCAAGAGCATTATGTTGGTATTTAAGGGAAATGCCTTAGAGATTATAAAACATCCATAATTGTTTTCAACCATTCACACGGTGAATGAGAGACCCGCTAAAAAGACAATCTAAAAATCTTAGTGAGCTTTTGTCTGTTCTTCTCACAGGATTTCAGCTGAGACAATATTATAAGGAGATGGGCCATGGGTCCTTTTCCCCATTAAGTCCATGTAGCTGTGAAATCGGCCTCAGTTCTTGTCTTTTTTTTTTCTATTTTAAATATATGGAGTGGAACTTCCAACTCTAAACTTAAAAGGACTGAAGCAACCTCAGGCTCATGGATTGTAGCCATCAATGCCAAGAGGGAAGGAAGTAATCTTTGAGGGACCTAAGACAGAATAAATTGTAATAAATTCTGCATTTGAACATGAACTTGGTAAGGCTAATTGGTGTGCCACTGAGACTACTCAACCAAGGACTGGAATTATTTAGGGAAGACTAAATGTTTATGTTTCCTCTTGATTGGATTATGGAATGAATATCTTTGTGAAAATGACAAATGTTGGAAGAGATGTGAGGTAATGTAGGTATACTAATGAACTTCCGTGGGTTTGGGAACTGATCTAACCATTCGGGAGGACAATATGAAACTGTATCCAAAGGGTTATAAAACTCTGCATACCTTCTGATACAGTAATAAAAATTACTAGATTTGTATTCCAAATAGATCAAAGGATAAGGAAAATGACCTGTATGTACAAAAATATTTATTGTAGCTCTTTTTAGTGATGGCAAAGAATTGGAAATTAAGGAGATGATCACCAATTGAAGAATGGCTAAACATGTGATATATAATTGTGAGGAAATAATGTTGTGGTATAAGAAATGAAGAGCAAGATGTTTTCAGGAAAACCTGTGAAGGCTTATATGAATTGAAGTGAAGTAAAGTGAACAGAATTAAGAGAGTACTAGATACAGTATTATGAAGTAAAGTGAACAGAATTAAGAGAGTACTAGATACAGTATTAGGAATATTGTAATGATGATCAACTTTGAATACTAAACAACTCTAAACAATAAAATAATCCATGACAATTTTAAGAGATTCATGAAGAAAAATACTATATACATCCAGAGAAAGAACTGGAAAACTGAATGTAAATTAAAACATACTTTTTAAAACTTCATTTTATGGAGTTTTTTGCAATGTGGCTAATGTAGAAATAGGTTTTGCATAACTTCACATATACAATTGATATATTGCTTATTTTCTCCATAGTAAAAGAGGGCCTAGAGGGAGAGAGAATTGGGAGCTCATGTTTTTTTAAATGAATGTTAAAATAAAGTATAATTTTTTATTGACAGAACATATCCCTGGGTAATTTTTTATATTATCCCTTGCACTCACTTCTGTTCCGATTTTTCCCTTCCCTTCCTCCACCACCTCCCCTAGAGGGCAAGCTGTCTTATACATGTTAAATATATTATAGTATATCCTAGATACAATATATGTGTACACAACCGAACAGTTCTCTTGTTGCACAAGGAGAATTGGATTCAGAAGGTAAAAATAACTTGGGAAGAAAAACAAAAATGCAAACAGTTTACACTCATTTCCCAGTGTTCCTTCTCTGGGTGTAGCTGCTTCTGTCCATTATTGATCAATTGGAACTGAGTTAGATCTTCTCTTTGTCAATGATATCCACTTCCATCAGAAAGTATAATTTTTAAAAAAGAGATTAATATCCTTTTGTGAAAGCTAACTAATGTTAAGTGATTAAATGGACTTTGGTTGTTATTCACTGAAAACTACCAGTAAGAAATACACATTTGGTGGGAGCTAAAGCTGATGACATTAGAAAACAAGCATTCCCAAACTCCTCATTTTGCCCTCAAACTCAGAAAGCCTGTCTGCCTCTGAAAGGAGGCTAAAGTATACATACTTCAACAAAAAGAAGAACTTATCCCTCTGAGGAAAAAAAAACAGCTCATCTTGCTACTGTTAATGATGATCAGAACTATGAGCCTCAGGGAAAGTGACCATTTATTATTGGTAAGAGAAATAAGGTACAAATCATGGGATATAATTACTTTCTGCTCCAGACATGTACAAAGTTACATGTTAACCTCAGATGACCAGTAGAGAGATATGCCAAAGTTTATAGGATAGTCAGGAAGGACTAGCACCTCTGGTGCAAGGGATTGCTGAGCCCTTTTCAGGAGGCTCATTCACCCTCACTCAACTCTCTCCTGTGGCTTTAAAAATCTATACCTTGCTCAGCAACCACAGTCCAGTAAAGCATCTTGGCAGATAGGCTAAACCAAGCTGAAGATAACTAACAGGCCTCAAATCTGTCTGTGAGTTAGGAGATGTCTATCCCCAGCATGTGAAAACTTTCCTCAGTGAAATGGGTAGATAAGAACAGTTTCATCCAACAACAATGAAGGCAGCTAAAAAGGCACTGTGCTTAGCCAGACATCAGAGATGGCATCCTGGGGCATTGCCATATACCTTGACTTTTGTACTGCCAGTGAACTTTGATGGCTGAGGAGGAGAGAATGAGACTAAAAACTTTATTCACTCTGCCTCACTTAAATCCAATTTATGTGTAAGGGAAGATATTACTTTGATGACATTGGTCCACTTTGAAAATGAAAGATGAATAACTATAAGAACCAAACATGTAAGGAAAAATTAATCCCAACATTTCATTAACTTCTGGGAAGAAATAGTTTTATCTATTATACCTTTTTTCTTCTTTATAAGAAATCCTCCCAAATTTCTTCCATGACGCAAATATGGTTTTCACACCTAAACCAGGGAAAGGAAAACAGAGAAAGAAAACTATGAACCAATATTTTAATGGATATAGATGCTAATCAAAGTACCCAAAGAATCATTTATAAAACTAGAAAAAAAGTGATAATAAAATTTATTTGGAAGAACAAAAGGTTGAAAATATAAGGGAATCAATTAAAAATATGAAGGAAGGCAACCTAATAGTAATAAGCTTTAAACAACATTATAAAGAGAAGATCATTTAAACAATTTGATACTGGCTAAGACATAAAGTGGTGGATCGGTCGACCGTAATAATCAAGTATTTGATAAACTTAAAGATCCAAACTTTATTTTTAATAGCCTTTTATTTACAGGTTATATGTATGGGTAACTTTACAGCATTGACAATTGCCAAACTTCTTGTTCCATTTTTCCCCTCTTATCCCCCCACCCCCTCCCCAGATGACAGGATGACCAGTAGATGTTAAATATATTAAAATATAAATTAGATACACAATAAGTATTCATGACCAAACCATTATTTTGCTGTACAAATAGAATCAGACTCTGAAATATTGTACAATTAAGCTTTCAAGGAAATCAAAAATGCAGGTGGGCAAAAATATAGGGGATTAGAATTCAATATAATGGTTTTAGTCATCTCCCAGAGTTCTTTTGCGGGGCGTAGCTGGTTCAGTTCATTACTGCTCCATTGGGAATGATTTGGTTGATCTCATTGTTGAGGATGGCCAGGTCCATCAGAAGTGGTCGTCATCTAGTATTATTGTTGAAGTATATAATGATCTCTTGGTCCTGCTCATTTCACGTAAGTCTCTCCAGGCCTTTCTGAAATCATCCTGTTGGTCATTTCTAAGAGAACAATAATATTCCATAATATTCATATACCACAATTTATTCAGCCATTCTCTAACTGATGGGCATCCACTCAGTTTCCAGTTTCTAGCCACTACAAAAAGGGCTTCCACAAACATTCGTGCACATACAGGTCCCTTTCCCTTCTTTATGATTTCTTTGGGATATAAGCCCAGTAGTAACATTGATGGATCAAAGTTTGATAACTTTTTGAGCATAGTTCCAAATTGCTCTCCAGAATGGTTGGATGTATTCACAGTTCCACCAACAATGTATTAGTGTCCCTGTTTTCCCACATCCCCTCCAACATTCCGCATTATCTTTCCCTGTCATTCTAGCCAATCTGACAGGTGTGTAGTGGTATCTCAGAGTTGTCTTAATTTGCATTTCTCTAATTAATAATGACTTTGAGCATCTTTTCATATGGTGAGAAATAGTTTCAATTTCTTCATCTGAGAATTGTCTGTTCATATCCTTTGACCATTTATCAATTGGAGAATGGCTTGATTTTTTATAAATTAGAGTCAATTCTCTATATTTTGGAAATGAGGCCTTTATCAGAACCTTTGACTGTAAAACTGTTTTCCCAGTTTATTGCTTCCCTTCTAATCTTGTCTGCATTAGTTTTGTTTGTACAAAAACTTTTCAGTTTGATATAGTGGAAATTTTCTATTTTGTGATCAGTAATGATCTCTAGTTCTTCTTTGGTCATAAATTCCTTCCTCTTCCACAGGTCTGAGAGGTAAACTATCCTGTGTTCCTCTAATTTATTTATAATCTCATTCTTTATGCCTAGGTCATGAACCCATTTTGACCTTATCTTGGTGTACGGTGTTAAGTGTGGATCAATGTCTAGTTTCTGCCATATTAGTTTCCAATTTTCCCAGCAATTTTTGTCAAACAGTAAGTTCTTATCCCAAAAGCTGGGGTCTTTGGGTTTGTCAAAGACTAGGTTGCTATAGTTGTTGACTGTTTTGTCCCTTGAACCTAACCTCTTCCACTGAAGATCCAAACTTTTTAGATAAAAACTTGCCATTTGACAAAAATTACTGGGAAAACTGGAAAGTAATTTGGACAAATTAGGCATACTCTTTTTACTTTATTTTTCTTGGGTTATTTTGTCTGTATTTTCTTTTGTAATATGGTTAATGTAGGAAATTTGTTTTGCATGACCTCACCTGTATAATTGATGTCAAATTACTTGTCCTTTCAAGGAAGGAAAGTGTTGGTGGTAGGGAAAGCATTTAGATCTCAAAAATTTAAAAAGGAATATCAAAAATGATTTACATGCAATTGTAAAATATATAAACTATATTGAAAAATAAAAAAAGAAAAGGGAAATTCAAGAATTATATTAAGGAGCTCCACTTGTAAGGACACCTATATACCAGAGGCTCAAAGGAAGATACAGACTATTGTATGGGAATGAGTGGAAGCAGTAATGGAAACAGTATTGTGGTAGCAGGATATTATAAATTACAATCTAAAAGGGAGAAATAAGAGATATTTGGGACAGAGATCACAAATCTTGACACATAGACATGATAGAAGATGCTTTAATGATGTTTTCTGAAAAAAAAAAAGAAATTAGTTAACTGAAAAAAATCTCTTGATAAACTGAAGGGTTTGGTAGAAATTGGCTGTATGTATACAAATAACTTGTTATTATATTCTATAATAATATGCAAATGATGGGACTTAAATATAAAAAACATCATAAAATACAAAAGGATGAAAGGTTGTATTTTTAGTAACTGTGACTAAAATAATTTTATTAACCAAACAAGGTAATCATAAAAGATAAAATGGATAATTTTGATTACATTAATTTTTAAAACTGCATGAACAAAAAACCACTATAGCTAGAATAAGCAAAGAAGCCATTAAGGGGAAGAAGGGGTTTTCAGAGCAAATATTTATGCTTAAAAGACTGTGATATAATGAAATCATATGGAGAAGCAATCCAAGGAGATAAGAAAAAAATGATAAGCAATCAAAGACATGAATAGGTTTTCAAAAGAGAAATGCAAATTATAAACAACCCATGAAAAATGTTCAAAATGCTAATAATAAAAAATGCTAATTAAAACAACTGAAGTTATGCCTCATTTTCTTTAGGTAGACAAAGATGACAAAAGATTAAAAATGATAAATGTTAAATGCCCTTTGGAAAGGTAAGTATACTAAATCATTGCTTATTAAGCTATAAATTAATCCAACCATTTTGGACAATGATTTGTCGCTAAAACAAAAAGGAAAGTTACTTAATAGTCTATATATAAAACTACTAAATTTGTAACTCAAGGAAGACATAAAAATTAAAAGATTTCATATTTATCATCATATGCAGGTTGTCGCAAAAGTCTTAATATAGTGTTAAGCTTAAGCAATAATGCATAATTCTGTAACAACAACTTTTGTGATAGGAAAGAACTGGGATTCTTTGAGTATCTATCAAGCAATAAATGACTGAACACATTGTGGCAAATGACCATAATGGAAGATTATTAGAATTTTGACAAGAAGAAAAAGTGAGTATGAAGAATTCAGAGAATCTTGAAATTAAATGAAAGAACAAAAGAAATAGAATTAGAGAAAAGATTTCCTAATAACAACAATAATATAAAAGAAACCAAAACTTAAGAACTCTGATCAATATGATTTAAGCAAATTGTTAGTGTTCTCATTCTTCTGAGAATTCTGAACTATATGCAGACTGATATATATATATATATATATATATATATATATATATATGTAGATATATATATCAGACTGATAGATATATATGTAGATATATATATATATACATATATATTCTTTTGTGTTGACTTGTTTAATTAGTATTGCTTTTTTTGTTATAAAGGAAGGGAATCAATAGGAAAAGGAATCTTTGGAAAGTGACAATTTCAAAAATGCATCTTTTTTAAAATGATGGAGGAAGCCACAAAGGGGGGGGGGGGAAATTATGCAGCTTATTCAAATCAATAAGGAGGCAAGTTGTTCAGACAATGAATAATAGGAAAGATGGATCACATGACTATTTTTCAAAGATTTTGTTATAAATATGGGGAGAGAAATGTGTTATAGTCCAATAAGATTATTAGATTTGAAGAGAATTGATTTTGGAGAAATAAATGGAAAAGATTTCATGTTCTAAAGTTCTATATGTGACATCATTGCAAGAGAAAGATTCTCAGGAACAAAATAATTCCACAGAATCAATGATCTAATGAGAAAAAATAGGATGACTAATGAGGATACACAGAGAATTTATAAACTAGTATAGATTTTTAAACAGTATTAAATTCAATTCAATAAATATTTTCAAGCCCCTAATATATGAAGACATTGTACTAGGTGCTAGGAAAACAAAGATGAAAAAAAAGACAAATCTCTTCCCTTCAGTAGGTTCCATTGTACTACAGAAAATGTAATGCATAAGACAAATGGAAATACAAGAACAACTATGGGAAGGAGACAAAGAAAAGATTTAGATAGAAATTTCTTGGAAATTTTTTAGGAAAGAATACTTGTAGTTGGAAAGAATCAAGGCAACTATCATGATGGAAGTGTCATTTAGAATGATCTCTGAAGGATTGTGAATATGATAAAAGAAACTATATTCATTCCAGTATGTAAGAAAAACTTGAATAAAAGTATAAAAGCTACAGGTGGCATATCAAATTAAGGTAACAACTAATAGTGTCACTGGCTGAAATTAAGAGTATTTATGATGAATAATATGATATATAGTTATAAAGTAGGCTGAAGTCAGATGGTGAAGGTATTTAAGTAACAAGCTGAGTTTGTATTTTGATTGTTTTTTCCTACTTATAACAGACCCATTGAATGCTTTTATTTTTTAATTTATTTATTTTAATACACGTTATTTATGAGCCATTCTGGAAGAGAAAAATCAGAACAAAAAGGAAAAATTATGGGAGAGAAAAAAAACAGAAAAAAAGAAATGAACATAGCATATGTTGATTTACATTTAATCTCTATTGGCATGTTTTTGTCCAAAGTCTATTGGGATTGCTTTAGACAACTGAACCACTGAGAAGAACCAAATCTTTCATAGTTGATTATCATATTCTTGCTGTTATTGTGTACAATGTATTCCTGGTGCTGATTGTTTTGCTCAGCATCAATTCATGTAAATCTTTCCAGGCCTTTCTAAAATTAGCTTATTCATCATTTTTACAGAACAATAATATTCCATTACCTTCATATACCACAACTTAATCAACCATTCCCCAAATGATGGGCATCTACTCATTTTCCAATTCTTTGTTACCGTAAAAAGAGATGCTACAAACATTTTTTCCTCCTTTATAATTTCTTTGGGTTAAAGACCTAATAGTGGCACTGCTAGATTAAAGGGTATGCACAGTTTGATAAGCCCTTTGGGCATAGTTCCAGATTGCTCTCCAGAATGGTTGGATCATTTCATAAGTCTACCAATAATACATCAGTGTCCCAATTTACCCACATCCCCTTTAATATTTACCATTATCTTTTCCTGTCATCCTAGCCAATATAAGAGGTATGAGGTGGTACCTAAGAGTTGTTCTAATCTGTATTTTTCTAATCAACAGGGATTTATAACATTTTTCCATATGACTATAAATGACTTTAATTTCATCATCTAAAAATTGTTCATATCCTTTGACCATTTATCAATTGGAGAATGACATATTCTTAGAAATTTTACACAGTTCTTTGTATATTTTATTTATGAGACCTCTTAAGAAATACTAGCTGTAAAGATTTTTTTCCCAAATTTGTACTTCCATTTTAATCTTTTTTTCTGTTGGTTTTGCTTGTGCAAAATCTTTTTAGTTTAATATAATTAAAGTTGTCCATTTTGTCCACCAAATGCTTTTAACAGGGTAGTTGCATCATTTCAAAAATGTCTCTCTGTGTATGTGTATGTGTGTGTGTGTGAGAGAGAGAGAGAGAGAGAGAGAGAGAGAGAGAGAGAGAAGGAGAAGGAATAGGAATAGAGGGAGGGAGAGGGAGATGGAGAGAAGGGAAGGGTAAGATGGAGGGAGGGGAAGAGGGAGAGACAAGGAGGAAGGAAAGGAGAAAAGGGAGGGAGGGAAGGAGAGAAAGGGAGGGAGGGAGCAGTAGGAAGAGAAAGAAGAGGAGGAGAAAGAAGAGAGAGGGGTGAAGGGAGGGAGATAAGAAAAGAGAGAATAGGAGAAAGAGTGAGAGAATGGGAGAGAGAAGAAGGGAACAGGAGGAAGAGTTAGAGGGAAATAGCTGGAAAGATAGAGGTAATGGAATGAGGGAAAGAAGGGAAGGAAGGGAGGGAGGGAGGGAGAAGGGGTAAAGAAAGGAAGAAAGGGACAGGGAAAATGTGGTATTCAGAAAGCATTACTGATACTAGATCTGAAGTTCAGAACCAAGTTGGAAGAAAATATATGTATATGTTTCAAGAAAAAAGAAGATAAAAAAAAAAAGAATGTAACTGCTACATGTAGTATATGAAACTATCATGAAGGTGTTTTCCATCAAGGAGAATGATCTAATAATAACTGGAAAAAATAAAAATTTGGAATTGAAGCCTAAGATAAAGTGAGCATCTCACTATTCTCAGTTAATTCAAGACACTACAAATAAATTAAATCTTATAGTAATTTAAGTAACTAGCGAACACTTTTGCTGACTGGATAACAATGTTCTTAATAAACAAGGATGAACAAGTTGCATAGGTCTGTAGAGAGGAAAAATCCCATTTAAAAATAAAAGTAAATATGGTACGTGTGAAATTTTAAAAGACATGTTAACTTTGATTTCTGAAAATACACTAAAACATATTAAAAGAGTGGTTTCTGAGCATATAGAAAGGATGCAATGATCTCTAAAGGCCACCATAATTTTATCATCAAAAATGAGTTAACCATGTTTTCTTTTTCTTAAAGCTAATAGTTGAAGAAAATGCCTTGTTATACACAATGACAGTAAAATATCTGATAAAGATTTTCATGTTATACTTACAGATAAAATGAAGAAATGTGAACTAAATTATGATAAAATTAGATGTTTTGAACTAAATTAATGGCCAGACCAAAAGATCAGTGATATATGTGACTAAAGGGAGATCTCTGGATTATTTCTCACTAATCTAAATTGGAGTTACTGGTTTATCAGTGACTTGGATTACGGCATAAATATCATGTTTATCAAATTATCAGATGATACAAATATGTGATAGAAAGATAACATGTTAAATGTCCAGATTATAACATTAGAGCAAATCTAATAAAATGTTTTTTTCTTTTAAATATTTTATTTTTTCCAATTATACATAAAATAATTTTAACATTTTTTTAAACTTTGAGTTCCAAATTCTCTCCCTCCCTCTCTTTCTTCCCACCTTATTGAGAATGCAAACAATTTTATGTAGGTTATGCATTGCAATAATGTAAAATATATTTCATATTGGTGACTATTGCTCTTTATTGTTGAAAAGGATCAAAATGACATCATAATGTTGCAGTCTTCAAAGTACAGTGAGTCTTCCTGTGGCTAATCATACCAATATGAGCTTGGACACTCTACCACAGATCTAGCACACATATTCCATAGGAACATTTGGAGAAGAGAAGTCTAAATTTGGACATTTCACATTTCTTTTGAGTTACTATAATTTTTCTTTGTTCATGCAAGGATACCATGCTGAGTGGTCTTTTGCCAGTGGAGATGTCTAAATTTGTTATTTCACATTTCTTTTGAGCTACTGCAAATTTTTCTTTGCTCATGAAAGTATGACATGCTGGATGGTCTTTTGCCAAAGTTGCTCACATTATGTAATTAATTCCAAAGTTCTTCAGACAAATGTTGAGAGTATCCTTGTATTGCTTCTTCTGGCCTCCATGTAAACACTTTCCTTGCATGAGTTATCCACAAAAATAATTATTGTCTTTTAGGTAAACATACATTTTGAAAAATATGGATAGCCCAGTAGAGTTTTAATGCTTAACAGTTTCATTCAAGAAAGTATCTTAGCATCTTATACTTTATCTTGCTAGATCATCTTCAGAATTTTCCTAAGACAATTCACAAAGAAACAATTCAGTTTCCTAGTATGGCATTGGTTGATTGTCCAGGTTTCACAGGCATACAACAATGAACTTCTCACAATGGCTCAGAAGACTTTCTGTTTGATAGATAATCTAAAACCTCTTCTTTCTCATACTTTGCTTCACAGCTTCCCAAACAATGACCTAACTCTGGCAATTCATGTATCAATCTCATCATTTATATTTACATCCCTAGAAAGTACACTGCCAAAGTAAATGAACTTATCCACAGTATTCAAAATTTATACATTTTTGGTAACTAATAATTTTGCATATGGATATTGTGGTACTAGCTGGTGAAAAACTTGTGTTTTCTTGGTGTTGGACCAAAATAAGCACAAGCAGGAAAAGTTGATTCGTACTTTGTTGCATTTCAGCTTCAGTGAAAAAAAAAAACAAAAACTTATGCACTAACTCTTCCTCCATTTTAGTCTTGGCTTATAACTTTTTGAAATTAAATAACTTATCAATAGTGTAGTAGCTGACCAGGATGCCATATTCATCTTTACTGAAGATTTATAACAACATATTTTTTCAAATTTCCTTATTAAGAATGCTATGAAAGAAAACATAGACCAAAAGAACAAAAGAAAGAGTGAAAAGTAGTAAGCTCTGATATGCATTTAGATTATATCAGTTTTTCTCAGGGGATGAATAGGTTGTTTTTTTTTTCATCATGAGTCCTTTGGAATTGTTTTAGATCACTCTATTGCTGAGAATAACTAAGTCATTCACAAGTGATCATTCTACAATATTGCTCTTATGTTCAATATTCTCCTACTTCTTCTCTTTACATCAGATCATGTAATTCTTCTCAGATATTAGCAGGCAGAAAGCTGCCTGCTAATCATTTCTTATGGCACAGTAGCATTCCATCACAATCATATACCATAACTTATTCAGTCATTCCCAACTGATAAGCATCCCCTTAATTTCCAATTCTACCATGAAAAGAGTTGCTTTAAATATAATAAAATGATTTCTAAACTAGATTTATAGCTTAATATCAAGAGGTAGATTCGAGGAAAGAAACACTTTCTACTTAAATGGGAATTTGCTCTTCAACTAGCTAAAATAATGAGCATGTGCACTAAAGCAATATAAAACAAAAATAGAAGAAACTACCTTTTGGTAGTTGGGAGAGTGACCTGAAACACAGAGGACTTTTCTAAAACTCCATGGTATGTATCAGAGACAGGGCTTGAACATAGATCAGCCTGATTCTGAAGCCAGTTTTCATCTACTCTGCAATGCTGTTGTTTGCAAATAAATTAATAGGGATCAATGTAATTTCCTATAGTTGGGTTTAAAAATGAATCTCACCATCACAGATTAGAAAAAATATAGATAAATAAAACCTCACATATAAAAACCTGAAAGTTTATATTTTTAAAGATTTAGAAAGAGTAATATGATGTGTTTATTTTTAAATTAAATTAATTTTTAAATTAACAAATGTGTTATCTCCCCCTCACATTACCCCAGTATGGGAGGGGGGAAGAAAAAAATCATTTTACCAAAGACACAAAGATAAGGAAGAGAAATTATCTCATTGTTCATATTTAAAAAACATAGTCTCAAATTTCACCTTGCATCCATCATTTACATGTCAGTATGTAGATAGTATGCTTCATAATCAATCCTCTGGAATTATTTATGCTCATTGTGTTATCAGATTCCTCATACCTTTGACAGCCAAACAATCAAAAAACAGTATAATATATATTGTATTTAACATATATTTTAACATATTTAACATGTATGGGACTACCTGCCATCTAGGGCAAGGGGTGGAGGGAAGTAGGGGAAAAGTTGAAACATGCATACCAATCAATAAATAAAATATATATATATAAATATAAAATCTCAGGAGGAGACAAAGCACCAACCACTGAATGATACAAGAAAGATCATGCCACCATGAGGGTGGCATTTGCTCAGAAGCTTGAAGAGACATCTAAGAAGAAAGGGATCATGAGAGAGCGTATTTCAAACACAGGTGATAACTGATGCAAAGACGCAAAGGTGGGAGATGAAATATTATGCATGTAGGACAGCAAATATGTCAGTTTGATCAGAACATAGGGTAAAATAAGAAAGAGAATTGGTCCTACATTGTGAAACATTTAGGACTACAGACTTAGAACAGAATGGTAATAGTGGCAATGTACTGTACTCTAAAAAGTCCATATCTCAAATATGTTTATTTGGGGACACGGGATTTTACAAAGAAAAATAAATTGTAACATATCCAGAAAAGGACAATTTTCATACTGAGAGGAGTAGAGGCTGTACATAGAATCAACTAAAGGAACTATTCTTATTTTCATTTCTATCTTTATATCCCTGGTGCCTGAAACATAGTAGGAACTTCATAAATATTGAAATGAATTGTTTACTCTGCAAAAGAGAAAGTATAGGGGCAGCTAGGTGGAGCGGTGGATAGAGTACCAGCCCTGAAGTCAGAGGACCTGAGTTTAAATGTGACCTCAGACACTTAACACTCCCTCGCTGTGTAACCTTGGGCAAATCACTTAACCCCAACTGCCAGAGAGAGAGAGAGAGAAAGAGAGAGAGAAAGAGAGAGAGAGAGAGAGAGAGAGAGAGAGAGAGAGAGAGAGAGAGAGAGAGAGAGAGAAAGTACACAATACCTCTGTTCTGCCATAAAGTTTGTTTTTGAACATATGAATATGTTCTAAAGCAACTTGTATATTAGAAAACATGTTGAATAGAATATGAATTTCCAGTAAATTCATGTAATATTTCTTCCAGAAGAAACAAGAATGGAGAAAACTTCATCACTTCAAAATATCTCACCAACCATGCCGCTTTCAGCCTACTTTCACATGATTCCCATTTCTATAAGCTAACTTCAGGTCTTTATCTAGGTAATATACCATATTTATTTTATATCTTCTGGTACAGTCAGATTTGTTGGTAAAGGACAGCTGCTCCAAACCTATATGCACACCTTCCAGTAAAGTCTCAGAGGATGACAGTTATGACTTACTCAACTTGAACAGGTAGAGCAGCTGCCAAAAATTCTTGATTTTGTCATTGTTTCTAATATCTTTATGGTTCTTAATCATTTAGCATATTCAAAACTATGCTACTGTTTTTATTAGGTTATTTTTAGGTGTCACTAGTAAACTTTTTGAGTATCATTTTCCTAATCCTAATTTTCCAATGAATCTTATAGTTTTTATTTTAAGATTTTGTATGATTTTAGTAATGTATTATTTTAGCAGAATTGTCTGTATTTGAAAGGCCGTCATGCAAAAAAAAAAAAGGGGGGGGGTATTATAGATAATTTAAAAAGACAGAGCTGGAAATTGGGATTTGTAAAAAAAAAATCAAATTTTGAATCCATGTAAGAAAGAACTTATATGGTTAACAATGACAGCTGTACTAACATAGTGAACTCTCTCTGGAGCTTGTAGAATGGAGATATTAGAGCAAAGGCTGTTTAAATATCATTTATGGTGGATATCATAAAGGGAATTTCTTGTCAGGTATTGTTAGCGCTATAGAACTTCTGAATTCCCTTCCAAATGTGAAATTATTTTATTGTATGGATATTAAATATATAATTGAGAATTTAGGATTATAGGTTTTGAATTTGTTCAGATTTTAGAATTAGAAGCTATTTAAAATATTATGTATCCAACCTCTTCCTTTTTATTTTTAAAATTTTGTTGATTTTTTTATATCAGTGATTCCTAAACAAAGACTTCCATGTGCCTCCCTTCCCTGGTAATATCTCCTAGTAACAAAGTGTTAAGGACCATGCCTAGGTGAAGGGGCAGGTCAATTCTCTGAAAGCCTCCACAGCTGTGAATCATAATATCTGAAGGAGTTGCAAAGCAGCCTTTACTCACGCAGATGTTCCTTGTGTATTGCGAATGAAATAAATTGGAGGCAGAGGGAAGAGAAGAGAGGTCAAACAGTGCAACTGCCTCTCAGAAGAGAAGTCAGAGAAAAGCAACTGCTTCTCAGTCTCCTTGTATTATCATCACTCTCTCGCATGAAGAGATCCATTCTATAAGTCTGAGTTAGACCTCCAGCAGCCACTGGCAGGTGGCTCCTGTATCACAACAATAAAAAAGGAAATAAATACAAACAAACAAACAGAAAAGTTAAACAAAGTCATCAACCCCATCTGACAATATATACTAGGTTTCACATATATAAATTCCCCACTTCTCCAATAAATGGAGGAAAATATGTTTCTTCATTTCTTCTCCTAGACCAATATTGGTCACTGTAAATATACATATTTAATTTCATTTTGCTTTTACATTGTTTTATCTTCTGGTCAATTCATTTCACAAATGAGTATAGGCCTGGAGAAGTGAAAACACTTGTCCAAGATCTGGCTTGTGACAGAGCCAAGATTCAAACCCAAGTCTTTCCACTATAAAACTGCCTCCAAATTATGTGAGTAATTCTTTTATAGGAAGTAAAATTTCAATTATCTGAATATTTCCACCCAAATTTGTGACCAGAGATATCTGAATGAGTACTGAAATGTTCCTATTTATCTTTTACATTTAGCATACATAATAATAATAATTATGATACTATATTGAAAAATGGATGACAGTATGGATTTCACTTGTCACTTTGGATGATAAATTTTAATACTTATCAGTTACTGTTACTTTGAGAAAAGCACTTTCTATTTTAATTTAAAACATATCTTTGAATACATATGAAGATCAAGTGCATAGAAAAAAATCAATTTATCACTTTCCTCATTCTTGTAAAATGTTTCTTCCGTGTTGTTCGCCCTATCTTAATAGTTTTTAAATGACCCATTTATCTTGAAACTAAGCTGCATTGATTTTGTTGCTGCTTATGTATGTGCATATATGTTTTGTGAATGGATCAAAATATGTCTACTATTGACAACATTTTAATATGATATTCACAATTATTTAATATTAACTTATAATATTAAATATAAATCTGAAATAAATGCCTTCATAGTTATCACTAACATAGAGAAGTTTTCAAAGGCAAGAAAAATGTTAACATTGAAAGAATCTAACTATCAATATTTAAAGAATAATAATATAAGAAACCCATGATATATTTTGTTGTCAGCACAATTTACAGGCCTTCCTTTTTTCAGTGTAAATGAAATATATTCTCACACATTTACCATAATTTTAATCTATTCTTTGTAGGTTTCTTAAGAAATTACATTTAAATGGTCATAAGGTGTTAACATAAGTTTTATTCAAAAAACAAATCATTTATATAATATAATTTTAATAACTAAATATAAGTTACTGCAATATTTACTTCATTTGCCCTTCAACTGTCTATAGTAAGAATCATAATCCAGTTTTTATAAAAGGTTTTCCTGAATTACCTGTCAGAAGTTTTTAGTTATTTCTAGACTATTAGAATTTGTTTAGATTCAACTTCCAATTACTGCTCTGAGTCTTCAATTACCCTCCTTAAATCTTTTTTCTTTGACCAATATTATGATCATAAAAAAATAGAGGGGTAAATTAACAAACAGATAATGAACAGATTAGATAATCTACTCAAAATACAAAAGTTCAGTATTCAAATAGGGAATTATCTGTGGTCACATCAATTCAAATCTTTCCTTCAAAGACATAAATGGCCCCTATTCTGTGCAACTTTTTATCCATGCCCATGTCTTGTCCAAGTAATAGTTCACTAGAGATGATTCACTGAATATGACGGTGACCTGGCTGGCCCCCTGTCATCCTTAATCCTTACTACATTACCTGGTCATATTTTGTTCCTGTCATATATATTCCTGATACCTTTCTTTTATTCTTATTCTTCTTCAAATTTCTACATTAATTACATATTTAACTTTCTTACATCCATCATATATCTTTCCATTGCCCTGCATATGACATTCATTTTAAACATTTCAGATACTGTCTCATACCTTGCCAAACAACTGCCAAACAATAATTGAATGTTGATATTAAAAAATGCCTATGTTTGCATTGGAAGTTTAATATCATTAAACAGGCTTTGTAATTTCTTAAAGGCAATTCAGGTGCCAGTTTCCTCTTATTTAATCCTTGGCAGGATTCATTGTCCATTTTGGCTTTTTGTCATACATGCATATATATGCATTTATATTTGAATGCATTATATATATATATATACACATACACATAACTGTATGAGCTATATAGTATATATTGCATATGCAGTTTATATGGATGTGTATGTATTGGTATACTTATATATGTGTATATTTATATTTGCATACACATAAATACTGATGGGCAATAGGTTGTCTGTCCCATTGCATGTATGATCTAATGCAAAGCTTTCTTGACCTCCTCCATATGGATGCTGTGGTTAAATTTGATCTCTTTCAGGAGGTTTGATATTGCCCCAGAGCTTTGTATACATCCAACAAACACGTACTACCCACACAGGAACTTTAAAAAAAAAAAAAAAAAAAAAGAGGACCTCCCTATTCACAGAAAATGTCTATTAAAGTTAGGCTCTGTTCAGGATCTCTTCTATCAAAGTGGCAAACACCTTTGGAGAGGATAATTCTCCCTGATTTTTTTGCCACAAAATATTTGTGATCAGAAAGTTTGGGGACAGATTATTTCTGTCATTACATATGTCAAGGAAACTTGAATGGGTTTGATATATACAAGAGAGATATCTTATTGAAAGTGTTAAAATGGTGTTTTGTTCTACCAGATTAAATTATTTTATTTTTCTTCTTTTACCACTTTTATTTAATATATTATTTTGATTATTTTAGTAAATAATTAGAAATCTTGTTTTCATATTTCCCAATGTGTCATTACCTCTCTTTTACTATCTTCCTCTTCATTCTCTCCCTGTCTGTCTTTTGCAAAGAGCCACAACTAATAGCACAGAATTCAAAAGGTAGTTTAGCAAAACTAATGAATATGTCTAAAAAGTCCAAAATTATTTGCAATGTTAAATCCATTCTTCTCTCTCCTCAAGTTCTCCATCTGCAAAAAAGGAGAGGGAAATACATTTTGTTTTTTCTTATTGTTCTTCCCATGCCTATTATATTATTTGTGGCTTTGTATATATTGTTTCCCGGTTCTGCTTATTATGCCTTAAAATGAACACATTCTTTCATGTGTTTTCTCATGACCTTTTGAGTTTTAATACCAATAATTTTTATATTAAAATAATATTCCATTTTACTCATATATTACATTTAATTTAATCATTCTCCAATAATGTGTATATACTTTATTTCCAGTTCTTTGTTATCATAAAAAGACTATTGTAATCATGTTGATGTAAATGGGACCTTTACTTTTCATTGAAGAATTCTTATTTTCCAGATGACATGCAATTGGAAGGACAAAATATAGAGCTTTTCTGAATGTGTTTATTTGTGTGTGGGCATCTATATGCTAACATAAATATTCCTTTAAACCAGGAATACTTCTAGACATAGATTAGTCTCTGGCATATATTGGTTGTATGTCTCTGAGCAAGTTATTTAATCTCCTTTTAAAGTCTTTTATGAAGAAGAACTAGAGATCATTACTGATCACAAGATAGAAAATTTTGATTATATCAAATTGAAAAGTTTTTATACAAACAAAACTAATGCAGACAAGATTAGAAGGGAAGCAATAAACTGGGAAAACAGTTTTACAGTCAAAGGCTCTGATAAAGGCCTCATTTCCAAAATATATAGAGAATTGACTCTAATTTATAAGAAATCAAGCCATTCTCAATTGATAAATGGTCAAAGGATATGAACAGACAATTCTCAGACAAAGAAATTGAAACTATTTCTAGACATATGAAAAGATGCTCCAAGTCATTATTAATCAGAGAAATGCAAATTAAGACAACTCTGAGATACCACTACACGGCTGTCAGATTGGCTAGAATGACAGGGAAAGATAATGCAGAATGTTGGAGGGAATGTGTGAAAACAGGGACACTAATACATTATTGGTGGAATTGTGAATACATCCAACCATTCTGGAGAGCAATTTGGAACTATGCTCAAAAAGTTTTCAAACTGCGCATAGCCTTTGATCCAGCAGTGTTACTACTAGGTTTATACCCCAAAGAGACCTTAAAGAAGGGAAAGGGACCTGTATGTGCAAGAATGTTTGTGGCAGCCCTCTTTGTAGTGGCCAGAAACTGGAAACTGAGTAGATGCCCATCAATTGGAGAATGACTGAATAAATTGTGGTATATGAATATTATGGAATATTATTGTTCGGTAAGAAATGACCAATAGGATGATTTCAGAAAGGCCTGGAGAGACTTACATGAACTGATGCTGAGTGAAATGAGCAGGACCAAGAGATCATTATATCCTTCTACAACAATACTATATGATGATCAATTCTGATGAATCTGGCCATCTTCAGCAATGAGATGAACCAAATCAGTTCCAATGGAGCAGTAATGAACTGAACCAGCTACACCCAGTAAAAGAACTCTGGGAGATGACTAAGAACCATTACATAGAATTCCCAGTCCCTATATTTTTGCCCGCCAGCATTTTGGATTTCCTTCACAGGCTAATTGTACAATATTTCAGAATTCAATTCTTTTTGTACAGCAAAATATGGTTTGGTCATATATACTTATTGTGTATCTAATTTATACTTTAATATATTTAACATCTACTGGTCATCCTGCCATCTTGGGGAGGGGATGGGGGGAAGGAGGGGAAAAATTGGAACAAAAGGTTTGGCAATCATCAATGCTGTAAAATTACCCATGCATATAACTTCAAAATAAAAAGCTATTAATAAAAAAAAGTTTTTAAATAAAGTCTTTTATGAGAACTTCCAAGAAGCTTCTTTGGGCTTGAAACCAATCCATATCATGCTTTAAGATTTTCTCTGTGGATATTCTGTCCTCTTCTGAATTTGTGTTTTGGTCTGCCCTGTCACTATAGTAGCTTTTTTATGATCAAGGTTCTTTTCTGCTTCTTGCTCATGTTCTTTCCTTTCCTTTTGGTATTTCCTCTTCTATTTTTAAGGTCAAGCTCTGCTCCTGTGATTTAGGGGCACTGTCCCAAGCTTCCTTTGCGGCTCTGAGCCTTAGTTTTGAGCATAGGAGCCCCTTGAGTTTCCAGGAGCTAGCTTTGCCTGCTCTTTTCAGGAAACAGCCTGGTTTCCTAGAGTTTGCCTTCTGAACTGGGACTGGAAGCTTCCCTCCCTGCTGTACTCTCTCCTGGACCAGGACTGAGAATTTTAGTTACTGATTTGCTATGATTAAGACCCTCTTGCTGGCTTTCCCAGACTGTCTGAGATGAGCTGAATACCCTTTTCACCTCAATGAGACTGACCTTTCTTGAAATTTTTTCAGTCTGTCTTGAGCTGGAGAGTGGTTTCCTTCTGTCAGATTGTTCAGAAACTTAGTTTCATGTGGTTTTCTAAGGAACTGGGAGAACTCAAGCATCTTCCTGACTTTACTCATTTATCTTGGCTCCACATCCAGAAGAAAGTCATTTAATCTCTTACTGTTTCAAGAAAATTTGTAAATCTATAAGTTACAGAAATGACTTAAATACATTGAGGGAGTTTTTTCACTTTCAAGAATCTCCTATACTAATGATATTATAGATTCAGTCCATATCCCAATGGATGAATATGTTCACATATGTATATATACACATATATTTTCAAAGTTAATATGTATATATACATATAAACATGTGTGTATATATAGACATGTTAACCTTTAATATCGCAAAACTTTACTTAGACTCTTGGACACTACATACATTTATATATGCATATGTACATACACATATACATGTATTATACTATACATGGATATCAAAATTGATTAATAATTAAGAAGGATGAATGAGAAAAATGAATTAAAATGCCTTCATGCAAATCCCTTTTCATTACTCAAAAGTTCTCTCAGAAACAAAGACCCGTCTTTCAACACAACCATTCTACCTGTATATGACCATGAAAGATGGGACCAAACAATATTCAGAAGAATTGAAAGAAACTCTCCAGTAATGGAGAGGCAAATTCTATTAAGTAGACTGCAACAAAAAGAAAGAAGATACTTTGATGGGGAAACTGGAGTAAAGAATAATATCAGGGAAATGTAGCATCAAAGATAACATGGATTGGCAACATGAAGGGGCAAGGCATAAATTGAGGACAGCCTAAGGGCTGAAATGATATCCCCAAATCCATGGAAAAAGAAATGGAGACATTAGATATATTAGGTGGATCTCCATTTGGGAAAACTATATGAAAACACGAAGTAGAATACCAATGAGTAGATAGGCAAGTTTTGTTTGTCATTTCAGTCATTCCTGACTTTTTTGACCCCATTTGTGTTTTTTTTGGCAAAGACTGGAATGATATGCCATTTCCTTCTCCAGCTCATCTTACAGATGAAGAAATGAGGCAAACAGAGTTAATTGATTTGCCCAGAGTAACAAAGCTAGTAAGTTTCTAAGGTTAGATTTGAACTCAGAAAGATGTCTTGCTGAATTCAGGCCCAGCAGTGTAACCACTGTGCTATTTATCTGTCCCTGAAATGAATATGTAAGCTGTAATCTTTATGCCTAAAAGAAAAATGTAATTCAATGAAATCATTGATATTCTTGAATAATTGAGGAATATTATAGAGAACATTATCCAGTCAAAATTTTAAAATTCCAACCTATGCTAACTGATGCACAGAAATATTGGGCATACTTTAAGATGACGTCCAATTCAATACAATTCAACAAGCAATTATTAAATAATGTTTATGTTCACAACTTTGCTAAAGTTGTGAATTATTTCTCATAGCTTTTTAAGTGATTCTCTAGGGTTCTCTAAATATACTATCACTTCATCTGCAAAGAGTGATAATTTGGTTTCCTCATTGCCTACTCTAATTCCTTTAATCTCTTTTTTCCCCCTTCTATCCAAAGTTAGCATTTCTAATACAATTTTGAATAGTAATGGTGATAGTGGGCAACTTTGTTTCACCCCTGATCTTATTGGGAATGGTTCCAATTTATCCCATTACATATGGGATGCTTACTAATGGTTTTAAATAGATACTACTGATTATTCCTATATTCTCAAGTATTTTTAATAGGAATGAATGTTGGATTTTATCAAATGCTTTTTCTGCATCTATTGAGATAATCATATGGTCTTTGTTAGTTTGGATATTAATATAGTCAATTATGCTAATAGTTTTCCTAATATTTAATTAGCCCTGCATTCCTGGTATAAATCCTACTTGGTCATGATTATCCAAGGGATGATCTACTATAATCTCTTTGTTATATTTTATTTAAGATTTTCCATCAATATTCACTAGGGAAGTTGGTCTATAATTTTCTTTCTCTGTGTTCATCCTATCTGATTTAGGTATCAGTACCATGTCTGTGTCACAAAAGAAATTTGATAGGAGTCCTTCATTCACTATTTTTTCAAATAATTTATATAGTATTGGAGTTAATTGTTCTTTAAATGTTTGGTAGAATTCACATATAAATCCATCTGGTCCTGGGGATTTTTTCTTAGGGAGTTGATTAATGGTTGGTTCTATTTCTTTTTCTAAAATGGGATTATTTAATTTATGTCATCTTCTGTTAATCTGGACAATCTATATTTTTGTAGGTATTCCTCCATTTCACTTAGGTAATCAAATTTAGTGGCATAAAAATGGGCAAAGTAATTATTGCTCTAATTTCCCTTTTATTGGTGGAAAGTTCTTCCTTTTCATTTTTGAGACTAGCAATTTGTGTTTCCTCTTACCTTTTTCTAATCTAATTAACTAAAAGTTAATCTATTTTATTGGATTTTTTCATAAAACCAATTTTTAGTTTTACTTATTAATTCAATAGATATTTTTTTGCTTTCAATTTTATTCATCTCTATTTTTAGAATTTCAAGATTGGTATTTGATTGGGGTTTTTTAAATTTGTTCTTTTTTTAGCTTTTTTAGTTCCAAGCACAATTCATTGATCTTCTCTCTGTCTGTTTTATGCAAGAAAGCATCTAGAGATATAAAATTTCCCCTTATTACTGCTTTGTATCTCATAAATTTTGGTATATGGTCTCATAATTGTCATTCTCTTGGATGAAATTATTAAATGTCTCTATGAAATTCATTCTTTAGGATGAGATTAGTTTCCAGTTACTTTTTGGTTTATTTTCCTCTGGCCTTTTATTGAATGTGATTTTTATTGCATTTTGATCTGGAAAAAATGCATATATTATTTCTTCCTTTCTGCATTTGATTTTGAGGTCTTTATGTCCTAATATATGGTCAGTTTTTATATAGGTTCTATGAACTGCCAAGAAGAAAGTGTACTCCTTTCTGTCTATATTCAATTTTCTCCAAAGATCTATCATACCTAATTTTCAAGTATTCTATTTACCTCTTTAACTTCTTTCTTATTTATTTTGTGGTTTGATTTATCTAGTTCTGAGAGAGCAAGGTTGAGATCTCCCACTATTATAGTTTTTGCTGTCTATTTCTTCTTACAGCTCTCTTAACTTCTCCTCTAGAAATTTGGATGCTATACCACTTGGTGCATATGTATTTCGTATTGATATTGCTTCATTATCTATCGTACCCCTTAGTGAAATATAGTTTCTTTCCTTAGATCTAGCTTTGCTTTTACTTGATCTGAGATCAGGATTGCTACCACTGCTTTTTTGGCTTCACCTGAAGCATAGTAGATTCTGTTCCAGCCTATTACCTTTATTCTGTGTATATCACCCTGTTTCAAGTATGCTTCCTGTAAACAGCATATTGTAGGATTTTGACTTTTAATCCAATCTGCTATTCCCTTCCATTTTATGGGAGAGTTCACCACTTTCACATTCACAGTTAAAATAACAAATTCTGTATTTCCTGCCATCTTATTTACCCTAAGTTATGCTTTTCTCTTTCCTTTACCCCTTTTCTTCTTCCCAGTATTTTGCTTTTGATGATCACTTCCCTCAAACAGTCTTCCCCTTTAGAGTCTCTCCCCCTTTTTATACCTTTCTCCTAGTACTTTTGTTTTCTCTTCTATTAATTTCTATTAATCTTTCCCTTTCTTTTCCCCCTTTCCCTCCTACTTCCCTGTAAGGTAAGACAAGTTTCTCTGTGAAACCAAATATGTCTGATATTCTCTCTTAAAGCCAAATCTGATGAGAGTAAGATTCACACAATGCTCATCCCCCTCCCTTTGTTCCCGCAATTTTAATAGGTCTTCTTTGCCTTTTCACGAGATGTAATTTCCCTTATTTTACCTCCTTTTCCCTATTTTTCCAGTATAATCCCCTTTCCACCTTTAATTTCTTTCTCATATTATCATAATAAAATCAAATTATACCTTTATTGTCTAAGAATACTCATAACAGAAATATAGTTCTTAAGAGTTCTTTCCTTTTTACCATTTTATGCTTCCCAAGTTCTATCTTTGGAGATCAAATTTTTTGTTCAGTTCTGATCTTTTCATTAGAAACAGGTGAAATTCATCTATGTCATTGAATGTCCATCTTCTTCTCTGAAAGATAATGCTCATTTTATCTGGATAACTTACTCTTGGCTCTAATCCAAGTTCCTTTGCCTTTTGGAATATCAGATTCCAGGTTCTTTGATCCTTTAAAGTAGAAGCTACTAGGTCCTGGGTAATTGTGGCTTCTCAGTATTTAAATTATTTCTTTCTGGATGCTTACAATATCTTTCCCTTGGTTTGATAGTTGTAAAATTTAGCCAGGATATTCCTTGGGGACTTAGTTTTGGGGTCTCTTTCAAGAGGTGATTGGTGAATTCTTCCAATGTCTATTTTACCTTCTGATTCTATAATATCAGGGCAGTTTTCTTTTATGATTTCCTGTAAGATAATACTTTTTTTTTTCATCATGGCTTTCTGGAAGTCCAATAATCCTTAGATTGTCTTTCCTAGATCTATTTTCCAGGTCAGTTGTTTTTCCTAGGAGATATTTCATATTTTTTTTATTTGTTTTCATTTTTTCTTGGAGTCTTATTGAGTCATTCACTTCCATTTATTCAATTTTAATTTTTAGTGTATTATTTTCTTCAGTTACCTTTTTTAGTTCCTTTTGTAATTAGCCAATTTAATTTTTTGGTTCATTGAATTCTTTTTCCATTTCTTGAATTTTGTTTTTCTGTGAATTGGTGTCTTTTTCATATTTTTTAAGACATTATATGCTTTTTCCATTCTTTAGTGCAATGATCTCATTTCATTTCCCTATTTTTCTTCTAACTCTCTTTTAAGATCCTTTATGGAATCTTCCATGAAAGCCTTATGAAATGGGGATGAGCTCATGTCTCCTTTTGGGATTTCATCTGGAGTTGCTTTTGATTTTAGGAACCCCAGGATTTCAGATCTATTCTTCTCTCTCTCCATAAAAGCTGTCTATGGTGAGAGTTCTTTTTGGTTTTTTATTCACTTTTTAAGACTTGAGGTCTGTTCAATGCAAAATGACAGCTACTTTAAATTGCCCTGGGGCAGTTCTGCAGATTGGTTTCCAGCACTGGGTAAAGGCAACTAGTTATAGCATTCTTCCTGGGTTCAGTGATTTACAATTTGCCTTCTGTAGCAATTCTACCAAAGCACCTGCTTGCAACCAGGACCGAGTAGACTAAGAGGCTCACAGAAGATTCTCAAATGCATGGAAGCTACAACACTCTGACTCCCCACTCCATCTTCTAGCTCCAGTATCCCTGTGCTGCAGTCTGGGCTCAGCAGACTGCCCCTTGCCTGTTTGAAACAGACTTGCTCTGAAATTCTTCCAAGGTATCTTCTTCTGGGAATGTGTTGTACTCCAAATATTTGTGGATTCTTTGAATTCAGGACCAGTTTAGAGGCTTAATCTGCTACTGGTTTGAGAGAAGGTCAGAGGAACTCACAAAATCATGTCTGCTCTTCACCATCTTGGCTTTGTCCACGGAAGTCCCATGTTTATTCTTTCTTCAGAATGTTTCAAGGCATCTGTATATTTTTCTCAAAAAAATTTCTATAAAATAGAAAGTAAATGGATTAATAATAATTTATATTCTTTTGTTCCCCCTGCCTTTTGGTGGAAAAGGGAAAAGGAAAATAATGAAGTCCAATTGTCTTTCTGTGTCTCTAGTATCTTCTTTTCAGGTATCTTGAAAAAATGTCAATATCCTCAAAACTATTACCTACAGCATGAATGTTTGGTTTAATCCATCTTGTTTTGCTTTGCTTATTTCCATGGTGCCATATCTTAGTTGTCCCATATCTAGGAGTATAATATTCAAGTATAAATATCAGTCCCTCAATACTTGAGGGTAAAAATTTGAATAAAAATAAGTAAAATCTTTTTTAAAATCTTTTTGTTTCTGTTGTTCACTTTCCAGTTTCATCCTTAATTACGCTTGGAGTGATTTTATTTATTTGGATCTTTAGTCCAACATCCTTAGGAACTAGTAGTGGTCAACATTAATGTCTAGCCCACCATCAGTTTCATAATTTTCAATGTCAAAAACTGACCTAAACATATGGAGTTTTTAAAATTGAATACCAATCTTTTTTTCTTTTATTCTTCTAGCTTTGATCTTTGCTCTTACAAATTGATGGCCTATTATACCAGAGAATGTTGGTTCAAAACTGACTACAGCATCGATAATGAGTGTTTTCCTGTTTCTAATGACATAAACCATTTCATTTATTATTATGTTATTTGGTATTCCCTATGTATGGCCTCTTTCCAATTCTTTCTCAAAAAAAGTATTCATTATGTTGAGATTAAAAGCCATTGGTATCACATTTCTTGCTTTTAAAACACATTTTCTAATCTACCTTATTCTGTCCTCTCTTATGTATCTGCTTGCATTGAAAGTGCTGTGATAAAGCTATTCACTTATTTTGAGGGATCTAATTATATTTTTTCAGATAATTATTCTGATGTATATATTTGCTTTGCAGTGTTTTATTTTGTTTTTGCAAAAGAAGTTGGTTAATCTATTGAAGCTATTTCCATCTTCTTTGTTTGTTTTGGCTTTTGGTTTTAGCAAACATTCATTATGAAGGCATCAATAGGAGTTAGCCAATTGTCCAATGAAATTCTGATTCTTTATTGCTGTTTCATCCACCATTATTCAAATCTGACAGTATCTTTATTTTCCCCTACAAAGAAAACCATGAGAATGCTTCCACTTTGCTATTACTTCTGAAGAATTTTTTTTTTTTTAAGTAGAGTTTCTTATAGCCTCAAGGCTGTATCCTAGAACATATTAGGGAGAGGATATTTTATTGCTGTATTTATAAGAAAGGCTCTTCTAACAAAGAAAAATAGTTGAGTAAAACTAAAAATAAAGTGACCTCATTAGAAAGTACTTGCACCATTTCATATCTATGTGCTCATCTCTTTTTAAAAAATTAATAGAAATCTATTTTCTCTCCATTTTACCCCCATCTCATAAACAAAGAAAAGAAAAACAAATTTCTTATTACAAATGTGCATATTCAAGCAAAACAAATTCTTTCAGAAGCTGCAATTACCCCAAATCCATCACATATCTGTAATCTCTAGCATGTTTTATTATCAGTCCTCTGGAAAAAAATAAATGATCATTGAATTTATCATAGTTCTTCAACTTTCAATGTTACTTTTACACAGCTGTAATTTTTTTTGCTTCTGCCCATTTCATTCTTCATTAGTTTATTAAAGTCCTCAAAAAAGTTTTTAAAATAATATTAACATTAAAATATAATTTTTTCTTCTGGCTCTGCTTATTTCAGTCTGCATCAATTCATATGTCTTTCCATATCTTTATGAAATTATAAATTTATTTTTTTCTTATAACACAATAGTACTTCATAACATTAATATGATACAACTTATTCAACCTTTCTTCAGTGGTTGAAGAGCTTATTCATTTATAGTTTCTTTTCCCCTACTACAAAAAGCAGATATAAATAGTTTGGGTACATTAAAGGACATTTTCCTTTTGTTTCATGTCTTTGGGGCACAGGCTGAGTAATAATGCACCTGGGCTAAAGGGCATACATTGTGTTCTATTTAACTTGAAATTTCTTTCCAGAATAATTGTACCCATTCACAAGTCCACAAATAAATAAAACAAAGTTCTATTTATATTACTTTCCCCCCCATGATTTCTCCAAAAGTTATCATTTTTTCTTATTTTTGCCACTCAATGGAACTTCAAAATAGTTTTAATTCTTATTTCTCTAATTAGTAACTCTTCATAGCATTTTTAAATTTGGCTATAAAAAGATTTAATATCATTATACCACTTATCAATTGAGGATTCTTCTTAATTTGAATTAGTTTCTTCTAAGTAGCAAATAAAATCTTTATCAAAATAACTTGCTGCAAAGATTTTTCCCAGCAAGTCATTTCCTTCAAAAAAAAAAATTAATCAAATGACCTACCTTTTTGTGATCTTCTCTATTTCTTGTATAGTCATGACTTTTTTCTTTATCCATAGATTTGATGAGTAATCCCCCCCCCCATTTCTCTAATTTATTATGTGATCTTTTCCATTGGAAGTTTACTTTGTATAAGTTGTGAAGTCTTATTCTAAGTCATTTTTCTTCTATGCTGATGCCCAATTTTCCCAGAAGTTTTGTTTCTTTATTCAAATGCTGAGTCATTATACTAGTACTTAGGTTTATCTAATGCTAAGATATTGATGTATTTTTTGTGTATATTGTATAATCTATTCCACTAGCTGATCTCCCTATTTTTTAATCAATATAAAATTATTTTAATATTCCTTTGTAATATAGAATGAGATCTGATGCTACTACCCACCCTTCATTCTTATTTCTTTTTATTTCTTAAAATTTGCACAATAATATAGTCTTGTGTTATAGATATAGGAGAAAGGCATCCAAAGAATATGAAGGGAAATCACTTACACTTCAGTTAAGAATAATAATAATAAGTTTTTTTATATATGCAAAATAAGTAGTTGATAGTTTTCTTGATCTAGTCAACTTAGCCAGATTAGAAATTGATGGAGATAAATTTAACTAATCAATATAAGGCCACCCTCACAAGTTAAAATATCCAGTTTATCCTGGGGCCAGTTGTTAGTTGCATACACACACAAATATACACATGCATAGTATACACATAAATACACATTTCAATGTTTGGCAATTTTCTTAATTTTGTCAGGAAAAGAAATTAATTTCTTTTCTTGTATTTTTTAAGTTCTAGGCAGTATTTTTCTGTCAATTCAACAACTCTGACAATAAAACACCAACAAAGTAGTCCAATTCTTAAACATTAATAGCCTTAAATATGATGACACAACAAATATATTCATAATGCATCAAATGAGTAGCTAGATAAAATAAATCAATTGTGATGGTTTTCTAATGGAATATCACTAGACTTCATATTTCCTATTTCATTTAGGGGCCATATGGCAATAGATTTATTTTATATTTGTTGCAGAAAATGTGGGAAAACGGATTGATATTTTATTTCATTTTTAAAATGAACTCATTTTGACTATGAGTTAATTATTCCTGAAATATAATGTGTATGATGATGTATGGCCCTGCAATTCAGTGTTTCCCAAGATGGAATTAAAAAGACATTTCAATTCGAGCATGCATAGGAAGACAGCTTCATCCACTGCTGTTGCCCAGTATAGTTTCTGGAAGATGACAGCCCTGTGATAGAGTGCTTAAGGGCCTCTTGTCAGCTTTAATTCTAAACTTCATCTTAAATTGGCTTTTTAATCATTAATAAACCATTAAATTGCTCAATGCACATACCCAAGATGGAGTCAAGATGTTCTTGAACAGGAGAAAGATGACAAGGTTCCATGCAACCAGCTGCTTGCCTCATTGATTCTATTCCACAGGGAACCATGCCATAGATAGTTAAGAGACTGTGACACCTAGTGACTTTTCTCACAGATAGTTTAATAGAGGGTACATTCTACATATTCCTATCTGCTATCACAAAAAAAAAAAAAAGAAAGAAAGAAAAGAAAATAGTGGTGGTGTGGTTGTTAAATAATAGGCCAATACAGAAATGACCCAAGTTCCAGGAAAGTATAATTCCAAAATAGCTCCTAATTCTAAGTGTCAAAATCTTTGCAACTAGACATCTATTGGCATATGTAACTTGAGAAAGAATTTGTAAACTTTTATCTTTACAAATTGTGTTTGTCTGCTTTTCACATAACTACCTAAGTATGTTCTTTCAAGCATATGAAAAGGTCAAGTGCCTGAGGTTCCAAGGAATTCCATATTTGGTGGTGTGTGAAAATGATGTCATGCTAAAAAAAAAAAAAGAAAAAAAAAAGAAAAAAATGGGGACAGGATAGTGTCATTCTGTCCTAAAGAAAAAGAAAAGTTAAAAAAAATGCAAAATGAGTTGTGTTAGCAGCTTATCAATTGGGGAGAAAAGTGCAGGGAGTGTAGAAAATAAAATTTTCAGTACTATTCCTTAATTTATGCAAAGACTGTAATCTCAAATGTGCAATTTTAAGTGCTGTGGTAGCCAAAGAAGTGATTATATAAAAATAGTACCTTTTATTCAGTGTACCTGCTTTTGGCATATCTTTAAGTCACACCTGCTCAGTTTATGGATAAAAATAAGCTTTTACTCATCTTTGTATTACATAGCTGGAAAAAAATGTGAAAAAGCAAGCTAGATTTCTCTTGCAATGTCAATAAACTAAGAACCAAATTCTGGCTTCAAATTCTGATTATGTCAGTAAGTAAGAGGAAAAATGAAGACTTAATTTAATGTTCTGTAGCTTGTAGAACTAATAGTAAAGGAAAACACATACAGAAAATCAGATATTGCTCTTTTTTTTTAATGGTTATGGTCACTTGTACAACTTGAAAAAATAGATGTTAATCTCAAAAAAAGAAAGAAAATGTTTTAATTTGTTATTCCTAAAAATTAGTATGTTTCTTAAATGTAAGAAAAGATCTGCCTGTTGTTCATCTTTCATATTGCTTCTCAGTGAGTTTTATAAAAGATAAGAAATAGAATCATAGGAAGGTTGATAGAATATGTAATAGTTCACAAGTAAAAATCTAGCTATTAGCATATTGTCCCTGACAAGAAAATATAGACTTTGTGTCAAAGTCAATGTTAAAACACTTGAAAAGAGAATTTTTAGTCATGTTCATGTCAAATCTCATAATGAAGCTTATCTCTCTAAGAGGAAACAATTATAGGCTCCTGCCAAAAAAAAGCCAGGATTTCAGTCTTTCTCACTAGTACCTTCTGATGGTCTCTGTCTTTCTGTTGGCTTTAAATTCTGTTTTTTCCAAATCTTAAGGGACATTTAACGACTAGGAAGAAAGATAACTAAAATGGGCCATAGGAAACCAGAATTCTATTCATTCTTTACTTGTAACAGATAAATCACAAAAAATATTTCATTTTAAAATCAAAATATATGCCCCAGACCTGTGAACTCAATATTATTTAGCATTTTCTAAAATCATTATAGACTATTCCTGTATCCAGTGGGTTCATTTTAAATAGAAGTTTACAGAAGGTCGTATAACCCCTCAATTTTGTACTTCCTAGCATATACTCTTGGGGGACGCTTTCCTTTTATAGATCCTAAAAAAGCAAGAACCATAAAAATGTCTAACATTATTCACATTCTTTACAGATTAAGAGTGAAATTAATCTTGTAGATAGAAGAGAAAAAGAGATAACTTGATTTCAAAATAATCTTTTTCAAATTCCTATTCAATCTATGGAGAGGGAAGGGATTTGAAAGGCAATAAACAGAGAAGGGCAAGAGGGAGAGATAGAGGTGAGACAAGGAGAGAAAAGGAAAGCAGAGGGGAGAAAGCATGGGAGGGAAAGGAAAGGGGGAGAGGAGAGGAGAGGAGAGGGGAGGGGAGGGGAGGGGAAGGGAAGGGAGGGGAGGGGAGGGAAGGGGAAAGGGAAGACTGAAGAAATCTTACTCTTTTAGGCTTACACTGATTTATGGTGTTCTACAAATGAAGTGAAATTTGAAAGAATTCAGCATGATATCCAGGGTTAAATGTTTTCCCCACCACAAGGTTTGAACCTAGGTACTCCCTGCAGATATAAAACAAATCAATATCACCAAGAGCTCTTACTTTCAAATACCCAATAGACATTTATAATGAGGCATTCTTTTTTCCTGGTTAAATAAATTCAAATGCATCATTAAGCATGATGAATTTGGATGAACCATTTAACCTCTTAGAAACTGTTGTAGCCATTGCAGAAATGAAATAATATTAGTTTCATTTACTATATTTCTAGGATTAAATTATAAGTACTGCTTCATTTTCATCTCATAGGGATAAGGATGGGATCTGCCTAGATTTCTTCAATGAGGAAGCTCCCTTAGTTAGTGCAGATTGGCATACCACTTCTGCCATTTCCATTCTCAAAAAGTTACTAAGAGCAGTGAGAGATTAAGTAAATTGTATAAATTCGCAAAACCTATATGTGTCAGAGAGAAATTCAAATAATGAGAATTCACTGAATTTCCTTTCATTGAAAAATTAAAATTAAAATCCATCATAGATAATGTCATCCCTTATGCCTCTCCCATGTTGATTTTTATGTAGACCTCCCCAGCCTCAATTTTGAAGAGACAGAATAGTGACAGATACTACCTTAGGACCTAATTGAGATTTCATTAAGGTACTCTTTCATCTTCTAAAGTCTCTAGATAAAATTGGATGCTACATTTTTTTTTCAAAATGCAGTTTCCAAACCAACAGTTTGTATCAACTAATCTAATCAATTGATCTAGGCAGCTTTGATTAGTTGACATAAGCTGTTAGTCTGTTATTCTGCATTTTCTGTGGGGAAAATGATTACATTTAATTTTATCTAGAGATTTTAGAAGATTTGGGAATATCTTGAGTCTCTTTTTTAATATTGAGCTAAAGATGAAAATATTTTCTCCTTGCTCCTCATCTTTTCTTTTCTTCCTTTTAGGGAATAAGACAAAGGGAAGGAATAGAATAGCCATGTATTAAGTACCTACTATGCACAAGGCATTATGCCAAACACTTTATAAATATTATCTCACTTGATCCTCACAACAATCATTCAAGGTAGGTACTATTGTTATTTTTATTTTATAGCTGAAGCAACTGAGGTAAACAGGGTTAAGTAATTTCCCCCATAGTTAAACAGGTAGAAAGTATCTGAGGCTGAATTTTAATGTACATCTTCCTGGTTCCATACCCACTGCTCTAAACACTGTGCCAGCTAACTTCCCCAAAGCTTCTAGATTTCACTGTCTTCCTCATCCCCTTAAGTAACTATGTATTAAAGTAAAATAAATTAGAAAAAGAAAAAATATATATGTGTATGCTGCTTTCATTTTTATTTTTCACCAGCTTGTTGTATTGCATTATAGTATTCTCAGTGGTTTTCTGGAGGTCTTTGGGACAGCCTTTTTTTCAGTACAGTAATCACCAAGAGAATGGCCAGGTGTTAAAGTCCAAATCCTTTATTGTCTCCTTCAATGTCTTGTCTCCTTGCCTGGGGCTTCAGCTATATTTCTTAGAGGCCTTCCCCAGTCTTGGTTTCAGTGGAGAAAATGAAGGAGGACAAGTTTGCCACCACAGGGTGTGAGATGGGATGAATGAATCTGAGTCCAAGGGGTTGTGCTTCAGCCTCCAGTTGGCTTGTCTTCTCTAGCTCTGAATAGAAGCTGAGGCTCCCAGCTTATATGCTCTACACTGAGTATAAACCAATCATTATATCACTAGGAAACCATTATTTGTTGTAAGATTAAATCAATCATGCCAAATTTAGAGAATCACCATGCTAAATTAGATAACCATTGTCTCATCAATTCCACTGAATTAGCACCTTGTAAGAATCCTTGTTTCAAGTTCAGAGTTATGGCCCATAACACTGCATAATACAATTCATGTTTGCAACTTCCTGAATATCCTTTTCAAGCAAATTCTCAAGTAAGAATCTAGAGATATAAAATTTCCCCCAAGAACCACTTTGGCTGAATCCCACAATTTTGGTATGTTGTATCATTATTGTCTTTCTCTTGGTGAAATTCTTGATTGTTTCTATGATATGTTGTTTCACTCACTTGTTCTTTAGGATTATGTTAGTTAGTTTCCAATTAATTTTTGGTCTACTTTTCTGTGGCCCTTTATTACATGTAATTTTATTGCATCATGATCTGAAAAAGATGCATTTACTGTTTTTGCCTTTCTGCATTTGATTTTGAGGGGTTTGTGCCCTAATACATGGCCAGGTTTTGGGTAGATTCCATGTACAGCCAAGAAAAAAGTATATTCTTTTTTGTCCCCATTCATTTATCACTAAAGGTCTATCATACCTAACTTTTCTAAAATTCTATTTACCTCCTTAACTACTTTCTTATTTATCTTGTGGTTTGACTTATCTAGTTCTGAAAGAGGGAAGTTGAGATCTCCTACTAGTGTAGTTTTGATGTAGAACTCTTCTTCCAGTTCTCTTAACTTCTCTAGGAATTTGGATACTCTGCCGCTTGGTGCATGTAAGTTTAGTATTGATAATATGTCATTATCTCTGGTACCTTTTAGAAAGATGTGGTTTAACTTAGAGTGTGTAGGGATAATTTGAATTAAGTATTATGATATAAAAAAGAAACTAAGGGTAGAAAAGTGTTAAGGGACAGGTCAATTCTTCAAGAGTCTCCACAGCTATGGATCATAACATCTGAAGGGGTTGCAAAGCAGCTTTTGCTGACATATTTTTCTTCTAACTCTTTTTAATATCCTTTTTGATTTCTTCCAAAAGAGCCTTTTGAGATGAAGACCAACTTATATCACTCTTTGAGACTGCATATGGAGATGTTTTGCCTTTAGTGTCCTCAGGGTTTGAGGTCTGTTCTGTCTCCATAAAAGCTATCTATGATCAGAGCTCTTTTTGCTTTTTTGCTCATGTTTAAAGGTTGAGGTCTGCTCTTAGAAAAAGCGGGAGATTGTCCCAAGCTTCCTCTTTAGGTTATAGTAGTTTCACACTGCCCTGGGGTCAGTGCTGCAGGCTTATTTCTCATATTGGGTGGGCATGGACAAGTCCTATGTTATTCTGGGGCTCAGGGGCCTATGTTTTCTGTAGGTTAGAGGTATCACAGATAGTCTGCTGATTCCCTGATTTCTGAACCAGAACAGAATAGCAAGAGCTGCTGTATTTTGACTAAAAACCTCCCACTAGATTCTCTCTATGCATGGAGGCCTCTCCACCCTGAGTCTCCCTTTATCTGTACTAGGCTACATGACAACCTCACCTCCCCCTGCCCATTTCAGACAGACCTTTCCTGAAGTTCTTCCAAAATATCTTCTGCTAGAAATTTTTTACACTCCAAATATTTGTGGATTCTGTCACTTCAAAAACCATTTAGAGGCTTGATCTTGTATTGATCTAAGTGAAGCTATAAAGAGCTCAAAGACCTCTCTACTCTCTGCCCCTCATGCAAATTCTCTAACTCAAATATTGCCCTAACACAAATAGTGAGGCCAAACAGACTATTGATCTTCTTTTCTTACTCTTTACCACAGGACTAATGAGATAGCCTTTTAATTATGCCTTCTCCTACCTCAAATATTTCTCAGCTCCAGTAAATTCTTACCAACTGCCAAAGTGAATTTTCTAAGGCATGGTTCTTGTTAAGTCACTCCCATTCCCAATAATGACTAGTGACCCTCTATAATCTACAGACATTTCTACTTAGTAAGTAAAGTTTTTCATAAACTGATCCCTTCCTGTCTTTCCAGTCTTCTTATACTTTCCTTCCCTTCTTGCACATTACAATCCAGCTATGTTGCCCTATACAATATTCCTCTCTATGTCTTACACTGACTTGCCTCTGAACCTATAATTTCTCACCTCATCTCTGCTTCTTAGAATCCTTGGCTTCCTTTGAAATTCAAATGGATTATTTTCTCTTTTTGGAGGTTGATATAGCTTTTCTTTCCTTCCTTTTTTCTTTCTTTCATATTTTTCCAGTTACATTTAAAATATTTTATATTAGTTTTTAAAGCTTTTGAGTTCCAAGTTCTCTCCCTTATTCCCATTCCCAACCCCCATTAAGAACCGCATGACCAAAAATCTATTTTAATGACCTAGAAATAATAACAACAAAGTTCATATTGATCAAAGGATATGAACAGACAATTCTCAGACAAAGAAATTGAAACTGTTTCTAGAAATATGAAAAGATGCTCCAATTCATTATCAATCAAAGAAATGCAAATTAAGACAACTCTGAGATACCACTACACACCTGTCAGACTGGCTAGAATGACAGGGAAAGATAATATGGAATGTTGGAGAGGATGTGGGAAAACAGGGACACTAATACATTGTCAGTGGAATTGTGAATACATCCAACCATTCTGGAGAGCAATTTGGAACTATGCTCAAAAAGTCATCAAACTGTGCATACCCTTTGATCCAGTAGTGTTACAACTGGGCTTATATCCCAAAGAGATCATAAAAAAGGGAAAGGAATCTGTATGTGCAAGAATGTTTGTGATAGCCCTCTTTGTAGTGGCCAGAAACTGGAAACTGAGTAGATGCCCATCAATTGGAGAATGGCTGAATAAACTGTGGTATATGAATATTATGGAATATTATTGTTCAGTAAGAAATGACCAACAGCATAATTTCAGAAAGGCCTGGAGAGACTTACACGAACTGATGCTGAGTGAAACAAGCAGGGCCAGGAGATCATTATATACTTCAACAACAATACTATATGATGACCAATTCTGATGGACCTGGCCATAATCAGCAATGAGATGAACCAAACCAGTTCCAATGGAGCAATAATAAACTGAACCAGCTATGCCCAGCGAAAGAACTCTGGGAGATGACTAAGAACCATTACATTGAATTCTCAATCCCTATATTTTTGCCTGCCAGAATTTTGGATTTCCTTCACAGGCTAATTGTACAATATTTCAGAGTCTTTTTGTACAGCAAAATAACAGTTTGATCATGTATATTTATTGTGTATCTAATTTATACTTTAATATATTTAACATCTACTGGTCATCCTGCCATCTAGGGGAGGGGGTGGAGGGAAGGAGGGGAAAAATTGGAACAAAAGGTTTGGCAATTGTCAATGCTGTAAAATTACCCATACATATAACATGTAAATAAAAGACTATTAAAAAAAAGAAAGAAAGAAAGAAACTGCATGTGAAGTCATGCAAAAACTTTCCATAAAAGTTGTGTTGGGTAAGAAAATGCCTACCTTAAAGAAAAAAAAGCCTCAAGAAAAAATAAAGTTGAGAGAGAAAGACAAAGACAGAGAGGGAGACAGAGACAGAGACAGAGACAGAGACCAAGGCAGAGAGAGATAGAGATAGATATAAGGCTTCAATTTGTATTCAAATATAGTCAGTTCCTTCTCTGGATATGGAGAGGATTTTTCATCATAAGTCTTTTAAAGTAGTCATGGATCATTGTACTGCTGAAAATAGAAAAGCTATATACATAGCTGGTCATTCCAGAGCATTGCTATTACTTTGTATACAGTACACTTCACTTTGCTTGAGTTCATGGAGGACTTTCCAAGTTTTTTTTGACAGTATTCTTATTATCATTTCTCATAGAACACTATCCCATCACAAACATATACCACAATGTATTCTGATATTCCCCAGTGAATGGGCATCCCCTCAATTTCTTTTTTTTCCCCTAAGTAGAGAGCTGCTATAAATAATTTTTGTACATATGGGTCTTTTTCCTTTTTAAAAATGTTTTGATATTTGTGCCTAATAGTGGTATTGTTAGATCAAAGAATATGCACGACTTTATAATCCTTTGGGCATAGTTCATATATTTTGATAATTTATCAATTGGGACATAGCTCATAATTTTTATAAATTTGAATTATATTTGAGAATTGAGGCCTTATTGTTGAAACTTGTTTCAAACTTCTTTTTATGATTACTATTGTTAACTGTATTATTACCCAATTATTCTCTCTCTCTGTCCATTCTCAAAAGTGTTTTGCTGCTGACTGCTCCCTCCCCCAATAGAGCTTCTTTTTTAGCACCATCGCCCTTCCCATATTCCATTCTCCTATTTTCCTTCAGGATAATATAGATTTTTATTTCCATATTGAGTGTGGATGTTATTTCCTTTTTGAGCCAATACTGATTAAGGTAAGGTTCATCCATTCGCCCTCTTCTCCCCATTTCCCTCTACTGGAAAATCTTTTTTCTTGCCTTTTTTTAAAGATTTATTTATTTTTTTTTTTTTAGCAAGGCAATTGGAGTTACATGACTTGTCCAGAGTCACACAGTAAGGAAGTGTCAAATGCTAGATTTGAACTCAGGTCCTCCTGATTCCAAAACCTTTTTCCTTCCACTGAGAAACCTAGTTGCTTCTGCCTCTTTTTTATGGCAGATAAAAAAGAGGCACTCCACTTTTCCCTCGTTCTTTATCCCAGTGCTTTCCCCTCTTGCCCTATTAATTTCATAATTTATTTTCAATGTTATCCCTTCTTTTTCATTCACATCTATGCCCTCTGTCTATATATACTCCTAACTGCTATAATAATGAGAAAGTTCTAATGAGTTACAAGTATCACCTTCCATGTAGGAATGTAAACAAATAAATCTTATTATGTCCCTTATGATATCATTTTTCTGATTACCTCCTTATGCTTCTCCTGAGTCCTGTATTTGAAAATCAAATTTTCCATTCAGCTCTGGACTTTTCATGAATAATGCTTTAAAATCCTCTATTTCATTGAATATCCACCTTTCCCTCTGAAGGATTATACTCAGTTTTCTGGGTTGGTGATTTTTGGTTGCAATTCAAGCTCCACGACTCTCCAGAATATCATATTACAAGCCCTCTTATCTTTTAATGTGGAAGCTCCTAATTCTTGTTATCCTGACTGGGACTCCACTATACTTAAACTGTTTCTTTCTATATACTTGTAATATATTCTCTTTGATCTGAGACTTCAAGAATTTGGCTATAATATTCCTTATTTTGGGATCTTTTTCAGGAGATGATAAGTGGATGCTTTCAATTTCAATTTTATGCTCTGGTTCTAGAATATCAGGACAATTTTCCTTGCTAATCCTTGAAAGATGAGGCCCAGCATGCCTCTTTTCATCAATAAAGTGATTCAGGCCAATTCCAATAGACTTGGAATAAAGAGAGCCATCTGCATTCAGAAAGAGGATTGTGGGGACTGAATATTGTATTTTACAATATTGTATTTTCATCTTTTTGTTGTTTGGCTGTTTTTTTGTTTTCTTTCTCATTTTTTTTCCTTTTTGATCTGATTTTTCTTATGTAGCAAGATTGAAGAAATATGTATAGAAAAAATGCATATGTTTAACATTTATTGGTTTACTTGCTGTTTAGAGGAGGGAATAGCAGAAAAGGGAAGGAGAAAAGTTTGGAACACAAAGTTTTACAAGGTTGAATGTTGAAAACTATCTTTGTAAATATTTTGAAAATATTATTTAAAAAATAAATAACAGATCCAGTAATACATTGTGCACAATAATAGCAAGAATGTGCAATGATCAACTATGAAATGCTTGGTTCTTCTCAATGGTTTAGTGATCCAAAGCAATCCCAATAGACTTTGAACAGAAAATGCCATCTGCATCCAGAAAAAGAACTAAGGAGATGGAATGAACATAGCATGCATTGATTTACATTTTTTTCTTGTTTTTTTTTTCTCCCATGGTTTTTCCCTTTGGCTCTGATTTTTCTCTCCCAACATGATTCATAAAGCAATGTGTAACTTTAAAAAAAAATTATGTTCATGAGGAATCTGGCAGGGGAGAAGGACTATGTGTTTTCTCAGCACTGGCCAATCTGGATTTATCAAGTTACCCAAAGTCCAATAGTAACATATTTAGTCATTCAAAGTGGGTATGTTTCTAGTGCTTAATTAAAACTTGAACATGTTACTATATTTGAAACTAATACTTTAATATTTTGTGTAATCTCATTCCAAATTTCTCTTATCTGACTCATAGGCACATTTGCCTTGCATTTTTTACCAGTATCATAAGGTAAACTTATTCACTTAAGGGTTCAAGGCCTGACAGAAATGTAGCCACCTCATCTAGCTTATTATTTTATAGTGTCTACTAAATTTTATACATGGATAACTGGAAAATAATGACTACTGGTATGACTGGAAAAAGTAATTGTAGTAGACCTAGGTTCAAGTCTGTCAAATTACCTGGCCTCTTAGTAGTCATGTAACCATGGAAAGTCCCTGAACCTGATTGTGCTTCAGTTTCTTGACCTGTAAAATAGTAATGATAATACTTATTTGCCCTTCCTTTCAAGGGGTAAAGAAATATTTGAAAAGCATTATATAATTTTAAACCATTGTGAAAGAAAGAAAAAAAGAGAGAAAGAAAGAAATTTGTCCAGACTCTTTTTTTTTTTTATCATGACTTTCAGGTAGACCAGTAATATTTAAATTATGTATCAAGAATCTATTTTCTGGATCAGTAGTTTTCCCAATGAATTATTTCATATTTTTCTCTCTTTTTTTCATTTTTTTTTTTTTGGTTTTGCTTCATTGTATCTTGATTTTTCTTAATCAATAGCTTCCATTTACTCAAGTCTAATTTTTAAAGAGTTGTTTTCCTCAGTGAACTTTTGGACCACTTTTCCCAACTGGCCAATTTTGCTTTTTTTTTAATTCTTCTATTAGCTTTTTATATTTCCTTTGTACCACTGTCAATTCTTTTCCCAGTTTTTCTTCTATCTGTCTTACTTAATATTCAAAATCACTTTAAGCTCTTTCACGGCCTGAGACCAATTTTTATTTTTCTTAAAGGCTTTGGATATAGGAACTTTGACTTTATTGTCTTCTTCTGATTGTGTTTTGATCTCGTCACCATAGTAATTTTCTATGGTCAGAATTATTTTGTTGTGTTCTCATTTTCCTAGCCTCAACTTTTAGCTGTTAAAGTAGAGCTCTATTTACAAAGTGGAGGGTGCACTGTTCCAAGCTTAATGAATTTTGTGTAGTTGTTTTCAGAGATCCTTCTAGGGACCTGACTACAAGCACTATTTTTTGCCTTGGAATTGTTAGGAGTGCTCCTGTCCCACTGTAGCATCTAGTGTGCTAAGGCAACAGAATACTGCTTTACTGGTACTGGAGTAGATTTGAGGCTGGTGCCTGGGCTGTACTGGGACAGCCTGTGTTGGGATTGCATAATGGACTCCCATCCTGTTGCCACAAATGTTCTCTGCTGACCTTTCAAGTCCTTTTTGATATTTCTAGGCTGAGAGGTCTGGAACACATCAGTTTTGCCATAAAACAGAGGTCCAGTTTTGTAGATGCTGGGGCCCAGGCTGAGGTTAGGGCTGCACTGGCATGCCTGCACCAGGGCTGTGCACTGGACTCCCAATCTTTGGATATTTTTCACAGACCTTCTAAGCTTCCATGGCTTGAAATTTTACTCTGTCTTTTTAGATGTTCTGATGCTCTAAAATTTGTTTAGAATTATCATTTAAAGGAATTTGGAGCAGTTGGGGAAGAGGTTGGACAAGTTTCCACCTTTATTCCACAATTTTATCTCTGCCTCCTCAATTATATCTTGCGGAAGATATTTCCTGATTTCCCCAGCTACTAGAATTTTCTCCTGTAAAGTTAACTTCATCTACTCTGTGTGTCTTGCATGTATCAATTTATTTACATGTTGTCCCACTGTTGCATGTTAATGCAGCAATGTTTTAATGAAGTATTTAACACAACACCTGCCATGTAGTAAGTATTTAACAGATGTTTGCTGATTGATTTTTAAACCCTTAGTTCGATTGATTAAAAAGAGAGAAATAAATACCAAAGCTAAAATTTTGGAAATAAAATTGATTTTAAAAATAGAAATTAAATAGAGAAAATTTTCAGCAACTACTACAATGAAATATTTGCCTACAAATCTACAAACTTACATGAAATGCATAGAAACTTACAGAAATATAAATCAACCTAGTCAACAGCTCTAGAAATACAAAAAAAAATAGAAAACCTAAAAACTTATAGAAATATAATATTCATATTTCAGCCAAATCAAAATAGTAAAAATAATGCTATTATATAAATACATCTGTGATTTAGAATTATATCAATCCAGTTGCCAAATATATTCATAAAATTAGATAAATAATAACAAAATATGTATTGGAGAAAAAATTATGAAAAGCAAAGGAATCTTTTTTAAAGTAAGAAAGGGCAATTAGACTCACAAGATTTTAAATTATATTACCAAAAAATTGTGAATAATTATGAAAAACATCTGTTACTGGATTTTAAATGAAAATATTTACTTTCTCTACATTTTGTATTTACTCATCCATGTTTATATAATCTCCATCTACCCTTATCACCCATCTCCCCAATATATGCAATCTTAAAAGTGAACTAATTCATATTTATCTTTGTCTCCTTAGTACTTCATATAATGTTTGGCACATTGTAGGCATAAATAAATGTCTGTGGAAGGAGAAAGATATGGGAAGGGAAAGAATACAGAGAGAGGAACGAATTCTCCTATGAAGAGAAAGCACTTGAGCCATATCTTTCTTCTGCATAATTCATCATACCAATAAAAGGCAAATTCTGGATTTGTTCCTCCATGTCATGGTTCTGTCTTTGACAGTTTGGGAGGCTCTTGCTCCTTAAGATGCACTTGGTTTTCTTTTCTTTAGCTTTATGAGGTTTATTTTAGATGAAAAGTTCTAATCTGATTTGTCTGTATATTTTTCTCTGCATTGACAATAGAACCATGGACAATCTTGGATAACTTCTCTCCTGCGATTCAGTCCTTTTTCTCCATTCCTTCTCTAACTTTTCAAATTCTAATGCTAAGAATCTCTTTTTGTCCACTTCTAAGACAACATTTGCCTTTAATATGCTGAAATATCCTACAAATCTACAAACTTACAAGAAATGCATGGAAACGCTGAAAATGCTGAAAATATCCAATATCATTCAGTAGTTTTGCTTTCTTCAGGGAGGTGTATAGACCCTATAAAAATTGTGAGTGTTTGATTCAATCTAAAAAAAAAAATTTGCATCTAATCAAAACACTAGAAACAGATGGAGTTGTTTTGACCTCACCATTTTGACTTAAGCTGCATCAAATACCACTTCTCATATTTAAAAATATCCATCCTGAACATTAGCAATTATTTCTAAGACATTATTTTCAATTCTCTGATCAATGCCTTTCAATGCCTTCCAGCACCTACTGTATAAATTCCCAAAATTTTCAGCCTGGTTTTAAAAACATGGTATCCAACAGCTTAACTTGCATTGTTCCTTTCTGGGAAAGCCCCACTTCAGGTAAAAGCTTTTTTTGTTTGTTATTAATAATCATAAGTAATATTTAAGTCATACTTTGATTTGTATTTTGATCTTCAAAACCTTAGCTAATAACCCCTTTATTATTATTCCTATTATTACCCTCATTTCACATATGAGGAACTTGACATTAAGTAAAGTGACTTGCTCAGGACCAGGATCTAGTAAATGTCAGAGGAAGAATTCAAATTCAAGTCTTCCTGACTCCAAGCATTCTATCCACATTGATATCTGGATACTTCAGGCACTAATACTAGTATGTGCCTTATACTTTCTGACTTCTCTATCTTGGTTTATTTTCTCAAGACTGGAAGGTTCAAGTAACATTTCCCCTCTGTTAAATCTTTTGCAACCCCTTTAGTGCATTGACTTCTCTGTCCTCTGAGTGGTTACTTTATTTACTATCTCTACCACTCATTTGGTACTAACATATTGCCTTGGATTCTTAGCTATTTTCTCATGTGTTTTCATTTTTCTTCCCAATTACACAATAAATCCACACATTGCCTTGCCCCAAAAAAAAGCATTTTATCTCCTATTAATAATGAGAATAGAAATTTAAGATTCATGTAATTTTCTTCACAATAACTCTATGAATTACTCAGTATTATTTTGTTTACTTCCAGTCTACTTTTGAGAAAAGTCAGGTCTAGATGACTAGTTACTAGATATACAAGCCAGAACTCCAGTCCTGATCCTTTGTAAGATCAGTGTTCCTTATGTTAAACAGACTCAAATGCTTATTACAATAACCCAATACTCACCTAGCATTAATGGATGAAAATATTTTATAAGACACCATAAGAGGTGGAAATATTGAAAAGTGACAGCCTTTGCCCTTGAGGGGCAAAAATCTTGTTTAGCAAAAAAAATATATAGCCAAAATCACTATTTTTGCAGTCATCAACAAATGCCTGTCAGACAGTAAAATGATCACAGAACGAAGGAACAGATTTGACAGAAACTAGGTCACACTTTAAAAATGCTGATCTTGACCACATAAGGACTTTAACAAAGGCTAGAAATGTAGCAGCCTGCATATTCAAGATACTAATAGTTATAATAATGCCATTACATCAACTTACATTTTCACCAGGATTATCACATTGTTAGGTCTGGAAAACACTAGTGAAAACAAACAACAGAGAAAGAAACTTTGGTGGTATAATTAGACCTATAACTAGGCCAGTATTAAAATTTTTGCCTCAAGGTTCACAGGGTTGGGAGATGGAGTACCATCCTTCTTAACTATCATGGAGGTCTTTCCTTCTCCATACAAGCAAAAAGGTATCCCAAGGGACATAAATTATTTTACTACTGTCAGGCTACCAGCCTGCTCCATTTGAGCTGCTAACTGCTTTTTCACTAATTCCTACTTGGCAATGCTAGGGTCTTATTACCATAGGACCATTCTGCCAGTTTCTATATTTTTTCCAGCCTAAGGAATCTGGACTCTTTAGAAAAGGTTGAGCACTGTCTTGATGTATTGGCACCTGGAATAAAAAATGTCCTCTAAATTGCCACCTCTGCATTCCCATAATTAAATTACTTTTACTGTAGATAAAAAGTAAATACTTTTAGTCATAGAATCCATGCACACAAAATTCCAAGGCTTTTTATAACAGAGGAAAATCAGGTCTGTGGCCTTCCACACTAACAAAGAAGTTGGGGCAATAAATTTCAAAGAGAAGAAAGAGGCTAAATATACTACCTAGCTAGAGAAATTTAAGCATCCTGATTCTAATTACTTGTATACTTCTGGATACTCATAAAGTTAATGTCCTTTGAAAGGAAGCTCCTCCCATGTTAGATTTTGCTGATATGAGAGGGATAAAAATATAAATAAAGTTATATATCCTAAATACAAGTGGAGAGGCAGATACATAACTGCCTAGAAAATGATCTCTAATACAGCCATATTAATCTAGAAAATACATTTGAAACTCCTATGCAAATGAATAGTAGTCTTGCCTGATATTCATTAAGAGCTATAGATAAGGCAAAAAATAAACTAAAATGCTAGGCTTTCAGCTACCTAATACTAGGAACCAAAGAAGAACCATTAATTAAGAAACTATCTACTAGGTATATCAAAGATAATTTATTTTTACTCATGCTCAATAGTCAGATTAAATAACTTTATGTAAGCTTTACTTATAAGAATTTTAACAAAAACACAAATTAAGAAATGAACTGCAATTAACTAAAGCAGGATGGGACTATAAGTAATTGATCTGGTTGGAAAATTTATGCCAATCCCTATTCATAATAATGAACAATTATGGAAGAAATGAATAAAACTGGAAGAATTCATGAATGTATTCCAAGAGGATGTAGCACAAATTTATTCTATATCGTCACCTTTATGCTATTGACACATCTGGGCCCTCACTGCAACAAAGTACTACTTTTGAACATACTAATTGATTTACTTTCCTGTTTATCACATAGCTATTCCAAGCCTTTTCATCCCTCTTCAAGTATCATCCCCCAAGCAAAACAAATCCTCCTTTTCTATCCTCTCTGCTGAGAATTTCAACTCATACATCACTGAAAATATTTTCATGTCACCTAGATGCCTTCTGCTATTATCACTTCCTTCAACTCAGTGTCTGAAGAGGTAACCCTTCTCTTTACCAACACAGATCTTCCACACTAACTTTTGATCCTGTTCCCTTCCATCTTGTCTTCCACAGATTACTCACATAATCATCCCCTTTCTAATCTTAAGTTATCCCTGCCTATTGGCTCCTTCCCCACTACTTACAAGTATACTTATGTATTCTCCATCCTAAAACAAAAAACAATAGAACTACAACCACCAGAAACCTCACATGATCAGACTATCCCTATTAGCAATTGTACTATGCCTCTCCTTCCCTTCTTGTCTAAACACATTGAAAAAGTCTTCTACACTAGGTTCCTCTACTTCCTTTCCTCTTATCTACGAGTAATCCTTTGAATTTTGAATCTTAATCTCATCATTCAACTTAACCTGCTCTCTCCAAGTTACCAGTGATCCCTTAACAGTTAAATCTAGTGTCCTTTGCTCAATCCTAATCTTTCTTGACCTTTCTGTGTCCTTTGACATGTCCATCAAGCTCTCTTCCTGAATACTTTCTCCTTTTACATTCTCATGACACTATTCTCTTTCAATTCTTCTCCTATCAGTATGAATACTTACTGAATATTCTTCAAGACCATGTCCTCTAAGACTCTGTTCTGGGCCCACTTCTATTTTTCTTCTATACTATTTCACTTAGTAATCTCATCATCAATCATATAGTTCAGTTATCATCTCTATATAGATCATTTTTGATCTATATACCTAGACCTAATCTGTCTCCCAAGCTACAATTGGACATTACCAAAAGACTTTTAGATATCTCAAACTAGATTTCCCATAGGTATCTCAAACTCAACGTGTCTAAAACAGAACTCATTTTTCCTCTCCTCCTAATCTTCACCTCTTTGAAACTTTTCTATTACTCTCAAGAATACTATCATTTTTCTAGTCTCCGAAATTCACAACCAATGATTCATCCTTAATTTCTTATCCTCATCCAACTCATAACCATTCTGTGATTAAATCTTGTTTTTACTATCCTATGTTTTTTTTATATATTCCCCCTTTTCTCCACATATTCCATTTCCTTAAATCAGCCTTTATTATTTCTTACTTGTTCTGTTGCAACAGAGCTTAATTCAAGTCCCCCTCCATTCCAACCCATCTTCCATTCAGCTGCCAAAAGTTATTTTTTCTAAAGTATATAGCTGGCCATGTCTTACTGTCTTTGTCTGTTGTGTGTGTGTGTTTCTGTGTCTTCCTCTTTCTCTGTTTGAATGTCTGTCTCTTGAAAACATATATATATACACACATACATGCATGCATGCATACATACACACATTATATCTAACTAAACTCCAATGGCTCCCTAATACCCCAAGTATTAAATATAAAGTGATCTGTCTGACTTAAATCCCTTCACAATCTGGTCGCTCCCTACCTTTCCAGTCTTCCTACAGTTTAATCACTTTTATTTATATTACAATTCAATTACATGGATCTTCATGCTATTCCTTATATATGACATTCATCTTCTCAATTCTGTGTGTTTTTACTTGCTTTTTAATGTCTTCCATAGACAGAATGTTCTCCATTCTCATCCCTAATTCCTGGCTTCCCTGACTTCAAGATTCAGCACAAATGTTGCCTTCTTTAGGAGTATTTTCTAGATCCTCCCTGATATTAGACCCTTTTCTCTGATATATTCTGTTTGCACAGTATTTATTTCACATATACATAGTAATTTACATGTTGTCTTTGATGTTCCAATTCATTTCTCCTAGTTCTGATTTCTGAGACAAATATATTATCTAAACCTTCTTCCATATAATTATCCTTGAACACACTTTAAAACAGCAATTAAGTGTCTTCATAAATATTCTCTTCTTCTGAATAAACATTCCTACTTCCCTAAATTCATTTTCATAGAGTATGACTTCAAGCCTCTCCACTGTGCTAGGCACAACCCTCCCTCAATCCATTAAAACCTTTCTTAAAATGAGATGCCTAAAATTGAACAAGACAAACAAAATGTAGTCTGACCAGAGCCATGTACAATTTCACAAACATTTTCCTAGTCCTATACATGATAGCTCTCATAGTGAAACTTCACATTGATTAGCTATTTTGCTGGTCATAATTGAGACTTGAATCATACTCAGTTTATAATCCAAGGGAACTTTCAACTCTTTCTCATACTGTAATCTGGCCATGTCTCCTCTATTTTGAAATCAAATGATAATCTTAATTCAAGATTAATACTTTGCATTTATCCAGATAAAATTTCATCTAATTTAATTAAGTTTAGCATGTTACTCTGTGAAAATCTTTTATGGATTCTAATTCTATCTTCTAAAACATGAGATCTGTCTCCTATCTTTCTATTATCTTCAAATTAAATAATCATGCCATATATGTCTTGATCTACATCACTGATAAAATATATTAGATATATTTGATTCCTGAGGCCCTCTATTAGTGAATTTATTCCAACTTTATATGGAACTAGTGATGACTACTTTTGAGAACCAATCACTCAACCAGTTTGAAAGCCATCTAACTTCCATGTTCCTTTCCCTCCCCCATTTCCTTTTTTCAAATGTTTTCCTTACATCTACATATACTATATTTATAACATTTCTAATATCTAAGTCTAATATCAAAAAGAGCAAATGAGGTTAGTCTTTAATAACTTGTTTTTAATAAAATCATTTTGGCTAATTGTGATCACATTCTTTTCTAGATTTTTCACTATTTATCTTTTTAAATTATGTATTATGTATTTACATATTCTAGACTTTTTGCCAAAAATCAAAATCAAGCTAACCGCCTTATAGTTTATAGGTTCCTTACTCTTCTGAGAGTCAGGACATTTGACCTTTTCTAATCCTGTGGTATATTTCATGTTTTCTATTGTTTTTCAAAGATCATTGTGAGTGATCTTTTCAAAGTTATCTTTAATAAATGTCTGAAATTGCAAAAATGCAAATAAAACAGAGTGCAGAAGGTATACAAGATAAGAAGCAATCTCCCTTGGTCTTATGAGTTTAACAAAGCACAGCTAGTTGGTCTGCTGTGTAATTAAGCACATTAATTTATGTTATTGTTATTATTTTTTCTCAGCCCATTCACCCTAACACATAGTTCTAGCCTTCCACTTTTCACTAATATAACTTCTTAAAAATTAATATCTTTTTTGCAGTCATTCTCATCAGATTCTATTCATTCTGAACTTTAGCATATTATTCTCATGGAATCATGTCATGATTTTTTATATTAATTCTGTTACTGTATTCATCTTTACTTCTAATTTTTAAAATCCTTTTAAAAAATTTTTTAAATCCTCGGTAATTAGAATTTCTGTGATGACCATGTTTAGCACCCAGAGTATATTAAAATCAGCCAGAGTCAGAATAAGGGAAAATCCTTGATCTTTATTCTTTGGGGAAGTAAAGGGGAATAGGATAGGAATTGGGAAGTGAGGATAGGAAGTGAGAGCAATTGTAACACGAATCCGGACAGCAGTGCCTCTGGCTCTCACACTCCACCCACCAAATCCTCCTACACAATATCTCATCCCTGGACATTGTCTTCAGGACACATATTATGTAATAGATCACTTACATTACGTGCTATCTATGGGGGCCGTCTTTGCGATTATAGGAGACTTTGTCCACTGATTTCCACTCTTCACAGGCTACATACTAAATGACATATGACATCAAACTTGCACAGAGAGTGGGCAGGGCCATTCTTTCTCCAAGCATATATTAATAGAGTATTGTCCAATTGCTAATTAGCCTCAAATGCTTGGGACCTCAGTACAAGGAGAGCTTCAAGGGCTTCAGCCCATTACATCTATCTACTTCAATCTCTTTATACAAGTTTTCTTTTTTCTTTCTTAATAAAATTGTTTTTTTCTTTATCTTCAGAATTTTATTTTCTACCATTTCCCACTTCTCTTCTGCTGATTTTTCATAGAATTTTATGAATGGTATCGTATTTGTTCTACCCCTAAAATGTTTGAAGTCAATTCTTCTAGAATCCAAGGTCTGTGATCAACTATTCTCTATTTTCTTCCCTTTCTTTGTTGTACTATGATGGGAAAGTTCATTTCCCATTTCTTTTAAAACCACCACTTGTCTTTGAGTAAGTCATGTTTGTAACACTGAGGTCATCCTCAGTTTCTCACTCATCCATTTTTCATATCCAACCAGTTGTACCAAAAATTATTTCAGCCTCCACAATATCTTTCACTTTCATTCCCTACTTCACATTTCATGCCCAATTTCACACCCTTATCACCTTCTTCTGTTCCAATAGTCTCCTGAGTGCTCTTAAGTCTCTCCTCACACCAATCCAACTTCTATGAAATGACCAAGGTAATTTTTCTAAAGTACTAGTCTAACTGCCAGTCCCCTACTCAATTAATTCCAGGTCTCCTTATTACTCAGAGATCAAACCCATTCCTCCAGAATATAATCTTAATTCAGTTGAAAAAACAGATGCTTAACCATCAAAATCCTTCAGACTTGGCCTGAATCTAAATTTCTATTTTCATTATATTTTAACTCCATAATGCATTCCAGAGTACACATAAACTGGACTTCTTATTTTCCTTCATAAATTGCATACCATCTTCCATTCCTGCACATTCCCCTATGCCTGAAATTCATCGCTTTTTCTGTCTTTTGAAAGATGAAATGATCATTATAACAAATAAAAATCATTAACTGCTCTGCTTGTACCAGAAAACAACTTCGAAGAGATATATAGATAATTAAAGTGCTCCATATCTCCCTATCATATCACACCTCTGTGTAAAACTTGTGATCTATTTCCTAAACTTTTCATGAATTTCCTCCTTCTATGCAAGTAGTCTATAATATAATCTGATGACAACATCACTTTTCTATATGTTCCATGCTACTCCCCTCTGATTCCTGTATTTTCCCACATTAACTCTTAACTTTTTAGTGTAAAGTACTGTATTGCACTCTGTGTATGGTATATATGTGTGTATACAAACACATTTACATATACACCAATATGTGTGTGGGAGTGTATGTACACATGCATGTATATATGTGTTTATAGGTAAATAGGTATCCATTTTCTTTTAAATAAGCTGTAGCTTTAAAGAATCATATTCTAAATATGGGTCTTATCCCACAAAGTTTCAGTGGTAATTATAATCTTAAATCTGCTTTCTTGCCTTAAGATTACTTTATATTATTTGTAAGCCATATTTTTTACTCTTGTGTTTTGACATCTCAAACCATGGATTTCATTATGGGCTTATTTCCTGGATTTCATCTTCCATGTAAATGTCTTTCTCACTTGTTATATATCTTCATACTTCATGAGTACTCTAAACTTTCTAGATTGGTGGATAAACAGAGACAGTTTTCTCCCTTCCTCTTTCTTATTGATTTAAAGGCTTTTTGCTTAGTTTTTCAAGATATCAGGCAAACATTCTCTAACAGTGTTTGTTAAATATATTCTATACTTGAACAATTATTTCTTAGTTTTTCTATTTTAATCCATGGTTCAGAAATTCAAATCCTGTTTTTATATTATATCATCTCAATCAGCTATTAACTTCCCAAATGTGCCATTTTTTCTGAAGTCCAGTGGGATGCAATGAGAATATTTTATTTTTGTTTTATTTATTTATTTTTATTTTATTAAAATATATTGCATGGGTAATTTTTCAACATTGACCCCTGCAAAACTTTCTGCTCCAAATTTTTCCCTCCTTTCCCTTACCTCCTCCCCTAGATGGCAGGTAGTCCAATACATATTAAAAATGTTAAAATAGGGGGCAGGTAGGTGGTGCAGTGTATAGAGTACCAGTCCTGAAGTTAGGAGGACCTGAGACTAAACCTGGCCTCAGACACTTAACATTTCCTAGCTGTGTGACCCTAGACAAGTCACTTAACCCCAATTGCCTCAGCAAAAATAAATAAAATATATATGTTAAATCCAATATATGTATATATATTTATATAGTTATCTTGCTGCACAAGAAAAATCAAATCAAGAAGGAAAAAAAAACTGAGAGAAAACAAAATGCAAGCAAATATCAACAGAAAGAGTGAAAAGTCTATGTTGCGGTCAATGAGAATATTTTACTCAGGATTTTTTGGTCTTTAACAATGCTTTCTATATTCCTTCTAACGGTACCATTTGTGCTCCTATAAAGCAGAATTAGGAAGTCATATAACTCTTCGGAGTTTCTCCATCAAACCCTTTACATGTGATTTGGTAACAATAAACATCTCTGCATTTGCATTACAACTATATAGCACTTCATAATTGAGCACGGGAAAGACCAAGATTCTTAACCTCCCAGGATCTCAGGCTACTTATTTGAAACATCAGGATAATAATACTTTCATTTCTCCATTTTACGGTATTGCTTTGAGAGAAATCTCTCTCTAAATCATAATGCTCTATACTGTGAATTATTATTATCACTATCAATTAAGTTTATGAAAACATCAGAATTGACATTTAAATTTAGTTCTGAATGGTTTTCAGATATTTCCTTAGTTTCCTTCAAGGTTCAATTCAAGTGCCAAATTCTGTGGCTATTCCCCCTATGTGCTAGACCTCTTTTAATTCTAAAATTAAGATTTCTTTGTTATCTGTTTATGTGAAGCTTCCTGTAGAATATGAAGTCAGCTTTGGCAAAAACTATTTTTTAAAATTTTCTTTGTATTGTTGAAGTGTAATACTATGATTAATAAAATGATTTTTAATTGAATTGGGAGATGAAATTGTTAGATATATTCTATACTTGTCCAAGTATTTTTCAGTTTTTCTATTTTAATCCATGGTTCAGAAATTCAAATCCTGTTTTATGTAATATCATCTTAATTAGCTATTAACTTCCCAAATTTGCCCTTTTTTCTGAAGTCCAGTGGGATGCAATGAGAATATTGAGGTATTTCTCTCAAAGCAATACAATAAAGTGGGGAAATGAAAGTGTTATTATCTTGACGTTTTAAATAAGTAAATTGAAATTCTGGCCAGATCAATCAGGTACCTCAAGTTAAGAAGAGAAATAAGACAACTATTGTCAATCTCAACACATCGCTATTTATTTAGACAACAAATGTCTAATAATATGCCATGGAACATATTCAGAATATAGAACCTTGCTATAGATGAGCAAAGTTTGCCATTACTGGAATTGATCTTGTTGTTGGTCTATGGTCAGAAAACTGAAGCATTAGCTTCATGTCTTAAGTCATTTTGATCATTTAAATCATATGTCCTTCATGTCTTAGTCATTTTGGTATTCAGACAAACTGATGAGACAACACTCCTCAATCCATTAATACTGGAAATAATTTCAGTATCTTTTAAGGAAAATGTAGCCTAACCTGTATGGTACTGGACCTTATAATACTGCTCTACTCACACCCAACATTTTTATGGCACCTTGATTGTTATTTTTTCTATCTCTATAGTTTTTGGGTAGTATGATTGGTATAGCAATGGATAAGTAAATTAGTTTAGCAGAATTGTCATTTTTGTTACACCGATTCAGCCTACCTGTGAGCAATTAATGTTTTTTCCAATTGTTTAAATCTGACTTCTTTGATGTGGAGAGTATTTTGTTCATATCTTTCCTGGATTTGTCTTGGCAGGTAGACTCCTAAGTATTTTATACTGTTTACAATTATTTAAATGGAACTTCTCTTTCTATCTCTTGCTAATGGGTTTGATTAGTTGTATTAAAAATGGTGATGATTTATGTAGGTTTATCTTATATTCTGCGACTTTGCTAAAGTTATTAATTTTTCAAGTAAATTTTTAATTAATGTTCTGAGATTCTCTAGATATTCTACTATATAATCTACAAAGAATGACAGTTTTGTTTCCTCATTGCCTACTCTACTAATTTCTTTTTCTTTTCTTTTTGCTAAAACTAATAATTCTAATACAACATTGAATTACAGTGGTGATAATGAACATCTTTGTTTCTCCTTGATCCTACTGAGAAGATTTCTAACGTACCCTCATTACAAATATTGCTAGTTGACATTATTAGATATATATTGATTCTCATTTTAAGGAACATTCCCTTTATTCCTATGTTTTCCAATATTTTCAACAGGAATATTAGTTGTATTGTGTCAAAAGCTTTTTTGGCACCTATTGAAATAATCATTTGATTTTTTTTGTTTTATAATTGACATGATGAATTATGCTGATGCCTTTTCTAATATTGAACCAATCCTGTATTCTTGGTATAAATCCCACCTGGCCATAATGTATAATTCTTGTGATATATTGCTGTAATTATCTTGCTATATAGATTGATATATAATTTTTTTCTCTGATTTAATTCTTCCTGGTGTAAGTATCACCACCACATTTTTTGTAATAAAAAGAGTTTAATAAGACTCTTTATTTGCTAATTTTTTTTTTAGAAATAGTTTATATAGTATTGGACTTGCTTGTTCTTTAATGTTTGATAGAATGCACTTATGAACCGATTGGGTCCTGATGACAATTTTTCCTAAGAAGTTCATTAATGACTTGTTCAATTTATTTTTCTAAAATGGGATTATTTATGTTTCTGTTTCCTATTCTGCTAATTTAGGTAATTAGCTTTTTCATAAATATTCATTGAGTTCACTCAGACTGTCAGATTTATCGGCATGTAATTGGGCAAAATATTTCCTAATGATTGCTTTAATTTCTTCTTGATTTGATAGTGATTTCACCCTTTTCATTTTTTAATACTGAATATTTGGTTTTCTTCTTTCATTTTTTAATTCAAATTAAATAATAATTTATCTATTTTGTTAGGATATTCTTTCCATAAAGCCAACTCCTAGATTTATTTATTAGCTCCATAATCGCTTACTTTTTGCTTTAAATCTTATTTATCCCAAATTTGATTGTTAATATTTCTTATTTGATGCTCAACTTTTGATTTGTACTTTTTTGTAGCTTTTCTCATGAAAGCTTGAGATCCTTCTATTTCATTGAATGAGAATTTTTTTTCCCTTGATGTATTAAGCTTAATTTAAGGAGGTAAGTAATTCTTGGTTGTAGTTCTAGCTCCTTTGCCTCCCAGAATATCATGTTTCATGAACTCTGATCTTTTTTTACTTTTTATCTTTTTACTTTGTAATAGCCTTTTTTATTTTTCAAAATGCATACAAATATCATTCTCAACATTTACTATTGCAAAACCTTGTGTTTGTATTTTTCTCCCCCCTTCCCTCTTCCATTCCCCTAAACAGCAAATAATTCAATATAGATTAAACATTTGTAATTCTTCTAAACATATTTTCACATTTATCAGCTGCACAAGAATAAAAAACAAAGAAGCAAGCAAACAATAATAATAACAACAAAAGAATGTGAATGTTATGATCCACATTCAGTTCCCTTAGTCCTCTTTCTGGATACTGATGGCTCTCTCCATCACAAGTCTATTGTCTGATCTGAATCACCTCATTGTTGAAAAGAGCCAAGTTCATCATAATTAATCATCATGTAATCTTGTTGCTGTATACGATGTTCTTTTGGTTCTAATGACTTCACTTAGCAGCAGTTCATGTAAGTCTCTCCAGGCCTTTCTGAAATCATTCTGTTGATCATTGTTATTGAACACTATTGCATTACATTCATATACCATAACTTATTCAGCCATTCCTTAAACTTATGGACATTCACTTTGTTTCCAGTGCCTTACCACTACAAAAAGAGCTACTACAAACATGTTTGCACAGTGAGTCCTTTTCCATTTTTTTTTTTTTTTTACTTTTCCCTTTTTATGATCTTTTGGGCATATTTCCAAATTGCTGTTCAGAATGGTTGGATTATGAACTCTGATCTTTGAATGTTACACCTGGAAAATCCTGTGTAATCCTGATTGTGACTACCTAATATTTGAATTGTTTCTCTCTGCACACTTGTATTACTTTTCCCTTGACCTGATAGTTTTGAAATTCGGCTACAATGTTCCTTGGAATTTTAATTTTGGAATATCTTTCCTCAAGTGGTGGATTCTCTCAATGCTTATTTTGCCATCTGACTCCAGGCTATCTGGATAGTTTTCCTTGATAATTTGAAAATTTTTGTCAATGTTTTCTTTTTGATTATGGCTTTAAAGATAGTCCAGTGATACTGATATTGCTCTCTTCGATCTAATTTCCAGGTCAGTTGTTTTTCTCATGAAGTATTTTATATTTTCTTCCATTTTTTCTTTCTTTTTCTCAATATCTTATAGTCATTAGCTTCCACTTGCTTAATTCTAAGCTTTAAGGTGTTATTTTCCTCAATTAATTTTTGTAATTTCTTTTCTCTTTGGGCAGTTTAATCAATTTTTTATTCCAATAGTATTTTATTTTTCCAATTGCATATAAAGATAATTTTCAACATTCATTTTTGTAAGATTTTAAATTCCAATATTTTCTCCCCTCCCTCCTCTTCAAGACAGCAAACAATCTGATGTAGGTTATACAAGTGTAGTCCTTTTAAATATATTTCCATATTACTCATATTGTGAAAGAAAAATCAGAACAAAAGGGGAAAACCATGAGAAAAAGTAAACAAAATTATGGTGAAAATTTGATTTGTATTCAGTCTCCATAATTCTCTCTGAATATAGATAGCATTTTCCATCCCAAGTCTATTGGATCACTGTACTGATAAGAACGGATAAGTCTATCATAGTTGATTGCTGTTGCTGTGTACAGTGTATTCCTGGTTCTGTTCACTTCACTTAGCATCAATTTATGTAAGTCTTTCCAGGCTTTTCTGAAATCAGCCTGATAATAATTTCTTATAGAATAATAATATTCCATTGCTCTCATAATCCATAAGTTATTCAATCATTCCCCAATTGATAAGCACCACTTGTTTAACAAATATTTGCCACCACAAATAGAGCAGTTACAAATATTTTTTGCATGTGGCTCCTTTTCCCTCTTTTATGATTTCTTTGAAATACAGATTCAGTAATGACACTGCTGGATCAAAGAGTATGCACAAATTTATAGCACTTTGAGCATAGTTCCAAATTAATTTAGAGAATGATTGGATCATTTCACAGTTCTACCAACAATGCATTAATGAACAAATTTTCCCACATCCCCTTCAATATTTTTCATTATCTTTTCTTATAATCTTAGGCAAGTGGATGGATAGGTGTGAGCTAACATCTCAGAGTTGTTTTAATTTGCATTTATCTACTCAACCATGATTTAAAACATTTTTCATGTGACTATATATGGCTTTAATATCTTCCTCTGAAAATTGCCTGTTTATAACTTTGGCCATGTATTCTTATCAGTTTGACTCAGTGCTCTCTATATATTTTACAAATGAGGCTTTTAGGGACAGCTAAATGGCATAGTAAATAGAGTACTGGCTCTGAAGTCAGGAAGACCTGAGTTCAAATCCAGCCTCAGACACATAATACTTACTAGCTGTGTGACCCTAAGCAAGTCACTTAACCCCAATTACCTTGCTCTCCCCCCCAAGAAATGAGGCTTTTATCAGAAACACTGGCTGAAATTATTTCCCAGCTTTCTTCTAATCTTACTTTTTAATTTAACACAATTAAAATTTTCCATTTTGCATTTTAAAATGTTCTCTATTTCTCATTTGGTCATAAATTCCTTCTTCCTTCAAATATCTGAGAGGTAAACTATCCCTTGCTCTCCTAATTTGTTTATACTATCCCTCTTTATATCTAAATCATGAACCTATTTCAACCCTTTCTTGGTATGGGGTATGAGATATTGGTCAATGCCTATTTTCTGCTGTACTGTTTTCCAGGTTTCCCAACAATTTTTGTCAAACAATGAGTCCTTATCCTGGAATTCGGAGTCTTTGGGTTTGTCAAAAAGTATATTACTAGAGTCATTGACCATTGTATCTTGTATATCCAAGCTATTCCAGTAATCTACTACTTTATTTCTTAGTCAGTACCAAATGGTTTTGATGACTGCCACTTTATAATATAGCTTTAAGTCTGGTACTACTAATCTACTTTCCTTTGTATTTTTCAATAATTCTTTTGATATTCTTGATCTTTTTTGATTCCAGTTAAATTTTGTTATATTTCTTCTAGTTCTACACAATAATTTTTGGTAGCTTGTTTGGAATGACATTGAATAAGTAGATTAATTTAGGTAGAATTATGATTTTTATTATATTAACTTGGCCTACTCATGAGCAATTGATATTTATCCAGTTGTTTAGATCTCATTTAATTAGTGTGAAAAGTATTTTGTAATTGTGTTTATAAAATTTGTCTTGAGAGGTAGACTTTCAAATGTTTTGTTTACAATTGTTTTAAATGGAATTTCTCTTTCTATCTCTTGCAGCTGGGCTTTGTTGGTTATATATAGAAATGTTGATGATTTATGTATGTTTATTTTATGTCCTGCAACTTTGCTAAAGTTGGTAATTATTTCAAGTAATTATTTAGGTGATGCTCTAGGATTCCCCGAGAATACCATCATATTATCTGCTGAGTGATAGTATTGTTTCCTCATTACCTATTTTAATTCTTTTCATTTCTTTTTCTTCTCTTATTGCTAAAGCTAACATTTCCAATGCAATATTGAATAATAATGTTGATTATGGGTAACCTTATTTCACCCCTGATGTTATTGGGAATACTTCTAACATACTTCTAACATGTCCATCACATATAAAGTTTGCTGATGGCTTCAGACAGATGCTACTTCTCATTTTAAAGAAAACTAATTTATTTCTCTGCTCTCTTTTTGTTACGAATGGATGCTGGAGGAGGGAGTGAGAAGAAGAGGTAGAGGGAGAAATTCTCTAACTCTCTCTCTCTTTTCCCTTCTTCTCTCTCTTTTCCCTCTTTTCTCTCCTTCCCTCCTTTACCCCTTCTTCTTTTTTGTCCCTCCTCCTTTTCCTTCCCTCCCTCCCTCCCTTCCTATCTCCCTCTCTTTTGCTCTTTCTCTCTCCCTTTTTTTTTCTCCTTTCTCTTTTTTTTTTTTTTAATTTAATAGCCTTTTATTTACAGGATATATGCATGGGTAACTTTACAGCATTAACAATTGCCAAACCTCTTGTTCCAATTTTTCACCTCTTACCCCCCCACCCCCTCCCCTAGATGGCAGGATGACCAGTAGATGTTAAATATATTAAAATATAAATTAGATACACAATAATTATACATGACCAAAACGTTATTTTGCTGTACAAAAAGAATCAGACTCTGAAATATTGTACAATTAGCTTGTGAAGGAAATCAAAACTGTAGGTGTGCATAAATATAGGGATTGGGAATTCAATGTAATGGTTTTTAGTCATCTCCCAGAGTTCTTTTTCTGGGCATAGCTAGTTCAGTTCATTACTGCTCCATTAGAAATGATTTGGTTGATCTCGTTGCTGAGGATGGCCTGGTCCATCAGAACTGGTCATCATATAGTATTGTTGTTGAAGTATATAATGATCTCCTGGTCCTGCTCATTTCACTCAGCATCAGTTCGTGTAAGTCTCTCCAGGCCTTTCTGAAATTATCCTGTTGGTCATTTCTTACAGAACAGTAATATTCCATAATGTTCATATACCACAATTTATTCAGCCATTCTCCAACTGATGGACATCCATTCAGTTTCAGTTTCTACCACTACAAAAAGGCTGCCACAAACATTCGATGCAATACAGGTCCCTTTCCCTTCTTTATAATGTCTTTGGGATATAAGCCCAGTAGTAACACTGCGGGATAAGAGGGTATGCATAGTTTGATAACTTTTTGAGCATAGTTCCAAACTACTCTCCAGAATGGTTGGATTCGTTCACAAATCCACCAACAATGCATCAATGTCCCAGTTTTCCCATCCCTCAACAATCATCATTATTTTTCCTGTCATCTTAGCCAATCTGACAGGTGGTAGTGGTATCTTAGAGTTGTCTTAATTTGCATTTCTCTGATTAATAATGACTTGGAGCATCTTTTCATATGACTAGAAATAGTTTCAATTTCTTCATCTAGGAATTGTCTGTTCATATCAACTGACCATTTTTCAATTGGAGAATGGCTTGATTTTTTATAAATGAGAGTTAATTCTCTATATATTTTGGAAATGAGGCCTATCAGAACCTTGACTGTAAAAATATTTTCCCAATTTATTGCTTCCCTTCTAATCTTGTCTGCATTAGTTTTGTTTGTACAAAAAGTTTTCAGTTTGGTATAATCGAAATTTTCTATTTTGTGATCAGTAATGATCTCTAGTTCTGCTTTGGTCATAAAGACCTTCCCCTTCCACAGGTCTGAGAGATAAACTATCCTGTGTTCCTCTAATTTATTAATAATTTTATTCTTTATGCCTAGGTCATGAACCCATTTTGACCTTATCTTGGTGTACGGCGTTAAGTATGGATCAATGTCTAGTTTCTGCCATATTAGTTTCCCATTTTCCCAGCAATTTTTATCAAACAGTAAGTTCTTATCCCAAAAGCTGGGATCTTTGGGTTTGTCAAAGACTAATTTTATCCCTTGAACCTAATCTATTCCACTGATCAACTAATCTATTCCTTAGCCAATACCAAATAGTTTTGGTAACTGCTGCTCTATAATATAATTTTGGATCTGGTACAGCTAAGCCACCTTCATTTGATTTTTTTTTCATTATTCCCTTGAAATTCTTGACCTTTTGTTTTTCCATATGAACTTTGTTGTTATTTTTTCTAGGTCATTAAAATAGTTTTTTTGGGACTCTGATTGGTATAGCGCTAAATAAATAGATTAGTTTAGGTAATATTGTCATCTTTATGATATTTGCTCGCCCTATCCAAAAGCATTTAATATTTTTCCAATTGGTTAGATCAGACTTAATTTGTGTGAAAAGTGGTCTGTAATTTTTCTCATAAAGTTTCTGATTTTCCCTTGGCAGATAGATTCCTAAATATTTTATATTATCAGTAGTTACTTTAAATGGAATTTCTCTTCATAACTCTGACTGTTGGATTTTGTTAGTGATATGACTTATGTCATATGACTTATGTGGGTTTATTTTATAACCAGCAACTTTGCTAAAGTTGTGGATTATTTCTAATAACTTTTTAGCAGAATCTCTGGGGTTCTCTAAGTATACCATCATGTCATCGGCAAAGAGTGATAATTTGGCTTCCTCATTGCCTATTCTTATTCCTTTAATCTCTTTCTCAGCTCTTATTGCTATAGCTAGCGTTTCTAATACAATATTAAATAGTAACGGTGATAGTGGGCAAACTTGTTTCACTCCAGATCTTATTGGAATGGTTGCAGTTTGTCTCCATTACATGATGATGCTTACTGATGGTTTTAAATAGATGCTGCTGATTATTTTAAGGAAAAGTCCATTTATTCCTATACTCTCAAGTGTTTTTAATAGGAATGGATGTTGGATTTTATCAAATGCTTTTTCTGCATCTATTGAGATGATCATATGGTTTTTTTAATTTGGTTATTAACATGGCCAATTATATTGATAGTTTTCCTAATATTGAACCAGCCCTGCATTCCTGGTATAAATCCTACTTGATCATAGTGTATTATCTTGGAGATGATTTTCTGTAGTCTTTTTGCTAATATCTTATTTAAGATTTTAGCATCAATATTCATTAGGGAGATTGGTCTATAATTTTCTTTCTCTGTTTTCAGCCTACCTAGTTTAGGTATCAGTACCATGTCTGTATCATAGAAGGAATTTGGTAGGACTCCTTCATTCCCTATTTTATCAAATAATTTATATAGCATTGAGGCCAATTGTTCTTTAAATGTTTGGTAAAATTCACATGTAAATCCATCTGGTCCTGGGGATTTTTTCTTAGGGAGTTGGTTAATTGGCTGTTCTATTTCTTTTTCTGAAATGGGACTATTCAAGCAATTTACTTCCTCCTCTGTTAGTCTGGGAAGTCTATATTTTTGGAGGTAGTCATCCATTTCACTTAGGTTATCAAATTTATTGGCATAAAGTTGAGCAAAATAACTCCTTATTATTTCTCTAATTTCCTCTTCATTGGTGGAAAGTTCTCCCTTTTCATTTTTAAGACTACTAATTTCATTTTCCTCCCTCCTTTTTCTAATCAGATTTACCAAAGGCTTATCTATTTTATTGTCTTTTTTATAGAACCAACTCTTAGTTTTATTAATTAGTTCAATAGTTTTTTTACTTTCAATATTTTTAATTTCTCCTTTTAATTTTAGAATTTCCAATTTAGTATTTGATTGGGGGTTTTAATTTGGTCTTTTTAGTATTTTTTAGTTACAAGCCAATTCATTAATCTTTTCTTTCTCTGTTTTATTCAAGTAAGCCTCTAAGGATATAAAATTCCCTCTTATTACCGCTTTGGCTGCATCCCACAAATTTTGGTATGATGTCTCATCATTGTCATTATCTTGAGTGAAATTATTAATTGTATCTATAATTTGCTGCTTCACCCAATCATTCTTTAAGATGAGATAGTTTAGTTTCCAATTACTTTTTGCTCTATTTCCCCCTAACTTTTTGTTGAATGTAGTTTTTATTGCATCATGATCTGAAAAGAAAGCATTTACTATTTCTGCTTTCTTGCATTTAATTTTGAGGTCTTTATGTCCTAACATATGGTCAATTTTTGAATAGGTTCCATGAACTGCTGAGAAGAAAGTGTATTTCTTTCTATCTCCATTCAATTTTCTCCAAAGATCCAACATACCTAATTTTTCTAATATTCTATTTACTTCTTTAATTTCTTTCTTATTTGTTTTGTGGTTTGATTTGTCTAATTCTGAGAGTGCAAGGTTGACATCTCCTACTATTACAGTTTTGTTGTCTATTTCTTCTTGCAACTCTCTTAACTTCTCCTTTAGGAAGTTGGATGCCATACCACGTGGTGCATATATGTTTAATATTGATATTGCTTCGTTGTTTATGCTCCCTTTAGCAGGATGTAGTTTCCTTCCTTATCTCTTTTAATTAGATCAATTTTTACTTTTGCTTGATCTGAGATAAGGATGGCTACCCCTGGTTTTTTGACTTGACCTGAAGCATAATAGATTTTGCTCCAGCCTTTTACCTTTACTCTATATGTATTTCCCTGCTTTAAATGTGTTTCTTGTAAACAACATATTGTAGGGTTCTGACTTTTGATCCAGTCTGCTATCTGCCTCCTCTTTATGGGGAGTTCATCCCATTTACATTTACGGTTAGAATTACTAAATCTGTATTTCCTACCATCCTAATAACCCCAGATTATGCTTTACTTATTCTTGCCTCCCCCAACCCTCTTTCCCCCTTTTAGACTTATGTACCCCTCTTGTATCACGATGCTTACCCTCTTTATAATCCCTCCCTCCCCCTTTGAGTCTTTTCCCCTTCCTTCCCTTATTACTCTTTTCTTTTCCTTTTCCTCTCCCCGTTTTAACAAGGCGAGAGAGAATTTTCTCTAAAACAAATGTCAATTATTTTTCTTTGAGCCAACTCTGATGAGAGTAAGATTCACACAATGTTCCTCCCCTCTCTAAATTCCCTCAGATATGATAAGTTTCCTTTGCCTCTTTGTGGGATGTGGTTTCCCTCTTTTTATCCCTCCTTCCCACCTTATTCTGCCATCATCCCTTTTCCATATCTACTTCCCTTTTTTATGTTATATCAGTACAATCAAATCATACATGTATTCTTTTTGTATATCCACAACAGAAATACAATTCTCAAGAGTTATTTTTACCTTTTCTGCATCTCTTGAGTTCTGTGGTTGGAGATCAAATTTTGTTTTAGTTCTGGTTTTCTTCAGAAACAAATGGAATTCATTTGTTTCATTAAATGTCCATCTTCTTCCCTGGAAGAAAATGCTCAGCTTAGCTGGGTAGTTTATTCTTGACTCCATCCCAAGTTCTTGTGCCTTTCGGAATATCAGATTCCAGGCCCTTCTTTCCTTTAATGTAGAGGCAGCCAGATCTTGGCTGATCCTTATTGTGGCACCTCGGTATTTAAATGGTTTTTTTTTTTTTTTTGCTGCTTGTAAAATTTTTCCTTAATCTGATAGTTCTGAAATTTGGCCACAATATTCCTTAGGGTTTTTATTTTAGGGTTTCTTTCAGAAGGTGTTCGATGAATTCTTTCAATGCCTATTTTACCTTCTGATTCTATTACATCTGGGCAGTTCTCTTTGATGATTTCTTGTAAAATAGTATCTAGGCTCTTTTTGTCATCATAGTTTTCGGAAAGTCCAATAATCCTCAGATTATCTCTCCTAGATCTATTTTCCAAGTCTGTCGTTTTGCAAGTAGATAATTCATGTTTTTTCCAGTTTGTCATTTTTATTTTGCTTGACTGATTCTTGCTGTCTCAATGAATCATTAGTTTCTATTTGTTCAGTTCTAATTTTTAAAGAATTATTTTCTTCATTAGCTTTTTTACTTCTTTCTGTATATGTCCAATTGAGTTTTTAAATGTATTGTTTTGGTCTGTGGAATTTTTTCCATTTCATAATTTTTTTAGTGAATTATTTTCTTTTCAATTCACAGATCCTACTGTCTTGCAGTTCTTTGTCTTTTCAATTCCTAAATCCTACTTTCTTGCAAGTTCTTTATTTTTCCAATTCACCAATTTTGTTTCCCTGCACTTCACTAGGATTTTTTAACTTTTCAATTCATATTTCAGGAAGTTGTTGCTCTCTTGTAAGGCTTCTCTTTCCTTTCCCATTTATCTTCTAACTCTCTTTTGAGACTTTTAATGGTCTCTTCTATGAGAGCATCATGTAAAGGAGGACAGTCTGATGCATTTTTGCTGTTTGAGGTCTCTTCAAGTTTGCTGACCTGCTCTTTTTCTGCATAGAAGCTGTCGATTGTTCTTTTCATCTTTTTATTCATGTTTTAAAGCCTTTAGGGTATGTCTCCTAGGCAAAGGGTTACAGCTTCCTCTGCAGAGCAGGAGAGATGTAAACCGATTTCCAGCTCTGAGGTATGGGAGTGCTCTGGTGAGAGTTTCCCTTCCCCAACAGGAAGTGGATTCAGCACTGGACGAGCTATCGAGGTGCCCAGTAGGGCTGTGTGGGTTAGCGATTGCCCTCAGCTAGAGACTAAGGGGTGAAAGTGTCACTGCCCCAGGCCGGAGCCTCTTGTGGGACTGTGAGTATTATAGCAGCTGACCACAGACAGCAGACCACCGCAAACTCTGCCCAGCGTCTCTGCCCGATGCAAATCGGCCCTGGAAAAGCTCTATGGCCCCAAGCCGAGCTCCCCACTGCGCAGATTGGAGGCTAACCCGGGCTGTGTCCTCCTGCCGTGCAGGATCACAACTGCCCCAAGGAAAAGCCCCGTACTGCGGGTTGGGGCTGCGTGCTTGTGCTGAGATCTGTGCTTTCACTTTCGGTTTGAGGCTCTCCTCAGAACCTAATTTCTCTCCAGTCTGTGCTGATCTCCCCCCTGGCCCTGGAACCAACCTTTTTTTGGGGAGCCTGCAGATTTTCTTCGGCCGGTGAGTTGTTCTACTTCTTATCTTTACGAATTGTAGCAGTCAAGACTATTTTTGAGGCTCAATATAATATTGATAAAGAGGGTAAGAGAAAAGCTTAGAAAGTCGCGTGTGTCTTCTCCGCCATCTTGGCTCCGCCCCCCCCCCCTTTCCTTTCTCTTAACTTTGAGTTTTATACCCAGGATTAATGAAGTATTGTTTCAGGCTCCCTATGCCAGTGGCTACAAGCTTTATCTGTTTATCTGGTATTTTACTGATAATATTGCTCTGAAGCCCATGGGGAATCCTCCTTTCTGGTCCTGCACTTGAGGAAGACAAAGGGAGTTAGCTTTGCTAGAAACTGTAGATATCTGGCAACTCATCTGGTGGTAGTAGTGACTGGTCTATACTGTGGCCCAGAGAGGTGTTTCTGCTTTTCCCTGGGGCTACACTGAAACATGTGGTGATCTGGCAACTGGAGGATGCTCACACATCCAGGACTATGCCATAGCCCTCAGGAATTTAAATTCTTCAGGATGCCTACCTGCCCAAAGCCACACTAAAACATATAACAGTTCCAAGATCTTGACTTTGCCTGGCTTCATAGATGCCATCACCACCTCCTGAGGATTACATGCTGGCTTCCAGCATAGATAGAGATCCATTCATCTAGGTCAGCATTTCCCCTGACCAGGAAATGTCACTGTTACCAAAAAGAAGAGCATTTGGTCAGAGGAGAAAACCTATGGTTCCAATTACAGTGCCTCCCTAGAGGGAATGGCTGCCCCAATTCTAACAGAAAAAAATGAAGGGTGGAGCCAAGATGGCAGAGAGAACACACACATTTATCTAAGCTCTTCCTTGCTCTCAGACTACTTCTTTCATGAAATGGCCTCAGAATTAGTGCTTGACTGTCAAAACCTATGAATATTGGGAGTACAACATATTACCTCAAAGATATCCTCGAAATTTGTCAGAAAAGGCCTGTTTTTGCTCACGGGAGGAGATGGTTAGAACAGGCACAGACCTCAGGCAGGCAGTTAGAGCATAGCAGCTAATGCTGAACAGATTGGAGGGGGGTGGGAGGTGGTTTCAGCCTGTGGAAAATTTGCAGGGAGAATTTTACTACAGTAAACTTTGCCCTGGCTACTTTGCCCTGGCAGCAAACCAGTAGATCAGCAGAGAAGCTATAACATAGAGGGTGAAGACTATAACCCCGAAGAGCTAAGGTCTCTTGGGACCTGATCATACCTACCCAGCACCCAGAGTGATTCAGCATGCTCTCAGAGTGAAACCGCTGGGCAGACACAATGCAGCCATTGCTGTCCCACTGCTGCTTCACTGAAGTTGAAGTTGTCTGTAGAGGAAGCATAGTAATACCATACTGCCCCAAAAGCAGACTGCACTTGTTTTTTGTTTGATTGTTTGATTTGTTTTTTGTTTGCTTCTTTTTTTGTCAAAATGAGTAAAATGTTAAAATGAGCTCTAACTTTAGATAGCTTCTATACTGATGGAGAGCAGACTTCAATCCCTGAGGAGACTAAAAACAGGGTCTCTAGATGAAACCCCAAAGGGGAATATGATCTAGTCCCCACCACACAAGGCTCTCATAGAAGAAATTTAAAAGGCTCTTACAAGAGAGCTAGAATTAAAATGGGGAAAGGAGAGGAAAGCTTGGCAAGAGAGTTTGGATAAGTCAGCCTACTCATTAAAAGTGGATAAAGAAATCAACTCTGAAAAACAGCATTAGAGAATTGGAAAAAGAAAATAGCTCTCTAAAAAATAAAATTGGCAAAATGGAAAAAAATACCATAGAACAAAACAACTCATTTAAAAACTCAATTGGAGAATTACAAAAAGAAATTTAAAAAGTAAATGAAGAAAATAATTCATTAAAAATAGAATTGAACAAATGAAAATGAATGACTCAAGGAGACACCAAGAATCAGTCAAGCAAATCCAAAAATGAGACAAATTCCTGATATTTTTTTTTTATTTTTTAAAAAGAGGAGGAAGAAGAGGAGGAACAGAAAGAGGACAGCAACAACTCTGTATGAATGACACAACAGTATAACAAAATAGTATAACAACTGTTTTGCCCACTCAAAAGCTTTAAAAAACTTTTTTCCAGGTTTCCAAATGTTTAAAAAATACTTAAAATCCAATTTGTAAATAACATCTAAATGGAAGTATGATTATTTCTCTATATTTTCCTGAGTTATCAATTAAAATACAGCAAAAATAAATGATTTGAATCTTACATTTCAGGGTAATTTCTCTAAACATCAATAACATTGAACTACTAAATCAGTGAATATATGCATCATCTTTGAGCTATCTCTATACTGAACTCAGAAAATGGCCATAGAAATGATTATTTTTTAATCTCAAATAGCTATTTATGTTTTTATCAATAGTATAAAAGTAAAATACATATGCCTTCATAACTCATGATCAAAGTTATACAGTAACTCAGTAGTCTAAATAGAATTGTACCTCTAGGCTTTACATGCTTAGAATAGGCTCAGATCATTAGGCAATCCTGAAGAGCCATGAAAAATACACTGATTTCCTAGTAGACTCACAAAAATTCAAACTGTTTCCCTCTAGCTATAATTTCTCTACAGAAACTCATCTTTCTGAATAGCAAGTTACATTTATATTGAGAGCATAAGAGGGTATCATCTCTGAAGAAAAGATGCTGAATATTAGTAATCTGGATAAACTGACAAAGGTGTTCTCAGGTTTCTGAATGAATAATCAAAGACCAAAAAAAGAATTAACCACTTTGGAGGAAAAAAAGAACCTGCCAATTATCTGAGAAGGGAATTTCTTTTGGTTCCTGACAGGGAACTTTCTTTTCGGGGTAATTAAAACTAAACTTTCCCTATGTGAACTCTCTCCAGCATTTACATACTGCTTATTAGATTATTAAGACAGAGATCAGAGATGCAACTTCCCCTTTATTTCTACAAAATTTCTAAGAGGGACCATTGATCATTTTCATGATTCTCCCCAGGTGGAATATAAGCTTCTAGAGAATAGGGACTACTTCATGTTTTTATTTGTATGTACACAGTACCTAGCACAGTGCCTGACATATAATAATTATTATTTTCTGAAATAATGTATTCTTCTGTTTGTGAAACAAATACTTGGTATCTAATTTTTGCTTCATTCAAGTCTGTAAGTTAGATATTCAGATTGCTGAGTTATAAATATTATTTATATGATATGTCTTCATATTGAAAAATATGCCCCCAGAAGATCAAATGCTAAAATGAGGCATAAACCCATCGATTAATAAGAATTGGTTAAATCTCAATATATCTCAAATGCTTTATTAAGCACAGGGGATATAAAGGCAAAAAATAAATAGAGCCTGCTCTCAAAAATGTTAGATTATTTTAAGTTCTATATTTTCTGAGCCTATTAGGTGTCAGGATGAACCATGTATACAACAAAAAACAGAATTTGATAATTGTGACAGAATATGATGTAAAGCATTAAGTGGACAGTTTCTAGAAATAATTTATTTCACCCTACATATATTGAATTTGTTTTGAGACACTCTGATGGACTTCACCCAATATTTCACTAATGAAATATTGTAGAAGACCTGCTGATGCAAAACCAACTTGCCAGAGTAGAGGCAGCAACACATCAGAACTTTCCCAATATTCTCATGCAAAAAAAAAAACAAAAAAAAAACCTTAAAATAACAAGTCAAATCAAATTATGGAGTTGCATAATCAATAAAAGGTCAGAGTAAAGCATATTTCCAGCCCTAGGAAATGTAGAGCATCAGTAGGAAAAAATCTGTGTCACTGGGGTGAAAACCAGCTGAGAAGAGACATGGTATCAAAACCATCAGTGAGTCTTAAAAATCACTATGGCAGCAACAGTAGGAGCTTCAGAATCATTCAACCCAGAGACAGTAAAAGGACTGGACAATGGGTCAGAAAGAGGTTACAGGGTACCCTAGTTGACACAGAGGATTCCCCACTGTTTGAATCCACTGCCCATACACAGTTCTGCCTCACCATTCCGGAGTGTAAAAGTATATATTTGATTGGTCACAATGAAGCAGGAGCCCTGGTCACAATTTCAAGGCAGAGAGAAGCACTAACACTTATGATTACTGGGAAACAGGGACTCTTCATGGATAAAGACTAAAACAGTGACATCTCTTATGGGATAACATGACCTTAGAAGCACTGAAAAATAGGGGACCCCAGAATTAGCTCCAAAAACAGTAATAAAAAGATTGAAGTTTGATACAATGCATCCCCATTCAGGTGATCAGAGCTTAACTTTAATATAAATTTCAAAGTCAAGATGGACTGAAAAAACTAGCAAACAATAAGAACGAAAAAGAACCTGATTATGGAAAACTATTATAATGGCAGGGAAGATCAAGACACAAATTCAGAAAAGACAATATGAAAAAAGCAATAAGCAAAGTCTCAAAAAAAAAAAAAAGAAAGAAAGAAAGAAAAGAAAATTTGCAAATAGGAAGCCCAAAAAGAAATTCTCGAAGAATTAAAAAAAAGATGAGTAGTGGGGGAAAAATTGGTAAAGAAATGAGTGATGCAAGAAAATTTTGAAAAATACCATTGACAGATTAGTAAAAGAAGGACAAAAATTCACTGAGTAAACAAGAAATTAAAAGCAGAACTGACCAAATGGGAAAAGATATACAAAAGCTCAATGAAGACATTAATTTCTTTTTTAAAATATCATTTCATTTATCCAAATACAAGGAAAGATAGTTTTTAACATTCACCTTTACAAAACCTTGTGTTCCAAATTTTCCTCCCTATTTCTCCTCCCTTTCCCCAAGGCAGCAAGCAATCTGATATAGGTTAAACATGTGCAATTCTTCTAAACATATTTCCATATTCATCATGCTGCACAACAAAAATCAAATCCAAAATCAAAAAACACAAGAAAGGAAAAAAAAAAAAGAAGCAAACAAATGGCTACAACATTGATCCACATTACGTCTCCATAGTTCTTTCTGTATATGGAGTTTCCATCAAAAATCTATTGGAATTGCTTTGAATCACTTCATTGTATTCTCATCACTTCATTCAAATCACAGAGTTCAAGATAGGGACTAAGTGAATGGTGAGATTAGAAAGATAATTTGAGGTTATATTTGATGACCTTTAAAAGAGAAACATATTTTATCCTAGAGTCAAATCCATCACAGCTGATTGTCACACAATCTTGTTGCTGCTATACAATGTTCTCTTGGTTCTCTTCATTTCACTTAGCATCAGTTCATGTAAGTCTTTCCAGGTTTAAGAAACTCATTTCTTAAAACTTAGAATTGAGCAAGTAGAAGTTAATGACTCCATGAGGCTTCAAAAAACAACAAAATTAATTCAAAGAAGAAAAAAGAAGAAAATGTGACATATCTCATTGGAAAAACAACTAATGTAGAAAGTAGTTCAGGGAGAGTGAATTTAAGAATTATTGGATCATTCGAAAGCCATCATGAGACTAGACATATTTCAAGAAATTATAAAGGAAGACTATACTTTTATATTAGATCCTGAGGAGTAAATAAAGAAATTAAAAGAATACAGCAAAGAGAAACTTTTGCAAGAAACAAGAAAAAAACAATTCACATATTCTGGAGCTACAATCATAATTGTACAAGACTTATCAACAGCAATAATAAAAGACCACAGGTCCTGGAATCATATCTACCAAGAATCAAAAGAACTAGTCCTATGGCCAAAAATATCATACCCAGTAAAACTAATTATAATATTGAAAGAGAAAAAGTGGACATTCAATGAACTTGCAGAATTTCAGGACTTTCTATCAACTAAACCTAAACTTAATAGAAAATTTAACATATAAAAGCAAATACCAAAGATCAATTATAAAGAACTTAACACAGACAAATTATTTATGTTTTATATAAATTTGAAATGAATACCATATGTCATCAACAATAGGACAATTCAAAATAGATTAGAGCAAAGTTAAAAGCAAAAATGAGCAATGAGTCAAAATGTATAGGAAAGATATGGGGAGGGGAGAGGATGAAGTGTATGTGTTTATGTGTATATGTATATATCTATATATGTAAACATAAATATATTGTTTCTTAACTATTAGCCTGTTTGGGGTGGGGAATGGATGAAAGGGGGAAAAAGAATGAAGAAATGCCAAGGAGATGACTTCAAAATAATCTTGAAAGATCTATATGAATTGATAGAGAATAAAATAATTAAAACCAGGAAATCAGTTGATACAATAACAGTAATATTTAGTGATCATCATATGTGAAAGATAAATTCTGAGTAGATTGAAATACATCTTTCCATTTTCTTTGTTTTTTTTTTGCTTATCTATGTGCATTTTCTTTTGCAATATGTCTAATAAGGAAAAATATTTTGTGTGACCACATATTTTATCAATATATTGTTTGTCTTCTCAAAGGCTGAGAGAGGAGTGGGAGAAAGAGAGAATTTGGACTTCAAAATTGTTAAAAATGAATGTTGAAAATAAATATGTAGAAGAGAGGAGAGAGAAGATATTACCTTTTCATCAACATGACCAGTTCTTTTTTCTTTTCTTGTTTTTCTTTTTACTCCTCTCTTATCTAGAGAATGATTAATCTGTTCACATTAAAGATGTATATGAACTCATTCTACTTAAATGTCAGTGAGATCATTTGAGAATTCTTGTTTATCAATTGTGGTGCAGTAGAAATCATCTTTCTAAATTCAAATATGGCCTCAGATATTTATTAGCTTTATAAATGTAAATCAAGTCATTTGACCCAATTTGCCTTAGTTTCTTTATCTGTAAAATGAGCTGGGGAAGAAAATAGCAAACCTTTCCAGTATCTTTACCAGGAAAACCCCAAATTGGAAAATGGAGAATTGGATAGAACTGAAATGACTGAACAATGTTGTTTATCTTCTTTTCTTCTGGGAAATCCTTAGGAATTTGGAGATTTTTATAATTCTCTTAGCAATCTATCTAAGAATGACGTGTAGAAATAAGAATCAATCACAAAACATATTGTCTATTATATGTCGGCCACTATACCAAGCATTCAGAATATAAAGAAAAAGAAAAGAAACAAACTCCACTGTCTTGGAGCTTACATTTTATTGATGAAGATTTTATGTGTAAAATTGAATATAAATAGAATAAATAAATGCAGAGTTAGGAAAGAAGCATACTGGCATTCAGGGATTTCACAAAAGGTAACAGCTGGCACTTGAGAGTTGTACGTTGAAGGAAATAAGAGATTCTGAAACACACATTAAAAAGGAAAACATGTTGGTCATAGCTAATTCAAGGCCACAGAGAAAGTAGATTGAGTATCCTCTGTAAAGTATTGAGAAGCCAGTTTGACTAAATCACAGAGTTCAAGATAGGGACTAAGTGAATGGTGAGATTAGAAAGATAATTTGAGGTTATATTAGATGACCTTTAAAAGAGAAACATATTTTATCCTAGAGGTGATAGGGAACTACTAAAGTTTATCAAGCAGAGTAGTGAAATAATCAGGTCTGCACTTAAGAAAAATCATTTCAGCCACTGTGTGGAATATAAATTAGGGGAGAGTTGAGGAAAGGAGACAAGTAGAATGCCATAGCAATAGCACAGACAAAATTTTGAACTAAGGTAGTAGATATCTGGGTAATCAGGAGACAGAAACAAAGGCAAGTATTCAAGATTTGGCAATTTATTAGATACGTGGGTCAAATCTAAAAAGTATTCATAGAATCATTTTAACACATTTCATAGTGCTTACAAATGTGTACACAAAGATCAAACTAAGTAAATTGTATTTCACAAAATGTAAACAGAATTTTCTTTCAATACACATTGTCTTGAAAACCAAACAAATGAATTGGGTTGCTTCAAGATATAGTCATAAATGTTAGCCAAGCAGTTTCTGCATTATAGGGCACCCAGGAAGAGGTGTTTTTGTTTGTTTATTTTTATTTTTCATAACAAAAGTTTTTTTTTTTAATTCTCATGACAGGTAAAGGAGTTAATGTTGGTTTCAATTGTGTGGCTCCTGCCCTCTTCCAGGGCCTAAATGCTATCAAATTAGTCTAACAAAATACATCCCCTACATTTTCATGATTTCTAAACATGATCATCCTTCCCACTAAGGGCATGGATATTTTGTGAGAGTAAACTCCATATTTATTGGGATCAATTAATGCTATGCTTTTCTTACCATGTCATTTCATTAAATGTATTTTTTTTAATTCATTATACCTCATGATTGATTTGCAAAAATAAACAGATTAGTAAACTTATAGGGAACATAGATGAATGTGACATGACTGTCCCTCTTTGGCTATATGCTTAATCCACAGATGTTCCCTACATAATGTTCTTTCTTTTACTAGTCACTCAGAGGACAAGATGAGTTTTTGCTACTCATTGATAGACTGTTTTCTGCTGCTACATATTTGGCATTAGACATTCTTCTAACCTGAGATGCTACCAAAGGAGGAAGAATTAGCTCTGTCATTTCTTTCTTTTAATCTTATAGCCCAGAAACTAAGATCTTTTAGAAAAAATGCTTTTTATACAGCAAAATAATGTTTTGGTCATGTATACTTATTGTGTATCTAATTTATATTTTAATGTATTTAACATCTACTGGTCATCCTGCCATCTAGGGGTGGGGGTGGGGGGGTAAGAGGTGAAAAATTGGAACAAGAGGTTTGGCAATTGTTAACGCTGTAAAGTTACCCATGCATATAACCTGTAAATAAAAGGCTATTAAATAAAAAAAAAAAAAAAGAAAAAAGAAAAAATGCTGACCATCATACTTCCTAAACATTGGACTAGAAAAAATTCTTGGGCTTTAGAAGGATAAAAATGTACTTTAGTATTCTTTCACCAGGAGCTAAGCTCTCCAAAACAAATTCAGAGTACCAACTGACTAATTTAACCCTAAAGACATTTAGTCTGTCTATTTGAATCACCTCTTCTTTTTACTAAAAGTCTCAAGTTTCTATCTGACTTGGGATTGGAAAACCCACTTTAAATCTATTCAATTTCCAGTAATCAATCCAAATTATACTTCAAACCAACTGAGGGCTTTTTTTTTTTATCTCAAAAGGCTCTTTGTGTGTGTGTAAGTCACTGTGGCAGTTTTCACTCTCCTTCCATATATATATATCCTCTCTTTTGCCTTGCATACTAAGAGGAAGAAAAAGTTTAAAAATAAAGCTAGATAGGGTCAGTTTAGAATTCTTACCTTAAGCTTCAAATTATTTTTAAAATACGTGGTGTTTGATGTGAATGTGGTCAGGAACTAAACTCAGTCTTTTAGCCACTCAATGCTTTCATTCACACAAAAGGTAAAATTGTAACAGGATATCTTATAGCATAGTAATATAACAAGATATAGTATAATATAGTAAAAGAGTAATATTTTAATTTAGTTTTTATTAATATTGATCTTTAAGAATTTACATAAATTATTTATTTGATTTACTAATTTTCAGTCATCTAGAAACATACCTTTATAAGTCTGCTTTCATCTTTTGCTGCTTCCCTTCAAAGGAAATAGGTTGTGTTTTGTTTTTCGCCCTCCTTTAGGTCTCCTTGACTCTTATCTTTTTTCACCCATCTGTCTACTTTTGCTATCTTTGAAATGCCCTTAGCTTCAAGAACTACTAGTACAGCCCTGCCTTTGACCCTCTTCTATTATTTTACCTAGTCTTTCTTCCTTTTCTTATAACCAACCAGCCTTTAGTCATTTCTGTCATTTTCCTTTTTCCCTGTCCCTCAGCTTTGTCAGTTACCATCTTTCACACTTTGAACAACCTCCCACATTCTATTCAACCTTCTTTTCTCTCTTTTAATAAATCCTATTTCAAAACTTCCTGCTGAAAAAAAAAAAGAAAAGCCTACCTGCCAGGCAGATCAGTGAGCACTGGGCATGGTTGGAAAATTGATGTAACTGCATTTGAAATTAGTGCCCTTTCTGTACAGTTTTCTATAGGAAGCTATGAATCTTCACCATAATATTTACTACTTGACTAATTCTAAAACAAATATTTATGTGCAATGTAAAGCAGACTTTTCTCCAATTAAAAGTAGTTGCACTTACTTAAAATAAAATATAATTATAATATTATGTCTTATAAAATATTTATATTTTATTTATAATGTTATAATTTTTTTTATTTTATAGAGAGTAATAATAAAAAGTCACTTTCATCATGCTGCTTGAATGTTCATTCTAAATGTCTGCTCAACTTGTCTTCCCCTCATTTATGTACTTTTTGATTTAGGTGCCTAATCCAAGTTCCCTTGCTTGATTTAGGAATATGTGCAGTGCCTGCCTTGGCCTCATAATTTATCCTTGGAACTGGCTACATACTTATTTTAACTATATAATGTCCCTCTTCTTTGAACTTATACTGACCTCTGATGATTGCCCAGTTTGCACTTATTTAGTAGATAGATAATCTAAAGAGAAGCCTATTCCTATCCCTCTGATACTGCTTATTCTTTGGTGTACCTCAACCTTTGAATCCAGGCTCATAGATTGAAATTAATGAACTCTAGGTTTCCAAATATAACCTAAATTCATGACGGTTCCTGCTCCTCCTAAAAACAGAAAGGGCACCATATATTGTAATGTGAAAGTCTTTTGGTATCCAAGAAACCAGTCAGTGAAAGCCTTAGTAGAGTGAAACTGAAACTATGAACACTCTCTGAGGAAAAACAAATTTTAAAAAATGCTCCATATTTGACCTTATTGTTCTTTTTAGAAAAGTACAAGCTTTAAGATGCAAATCTTCTTTTAATATCGCAAGTCATGGAATCTCAGAGTTGTAGGAAATTTTAGAGATCAGTTCATCTAAGACAAAACTAAATACCAAATACCTTGTATAATACAGTTAAACTCAATAGACCTTTATTAAACTCAATGGTCCTTTATTAAAGATATTGTGTTATACCCGGGACATGGAGAGATAAAAATAAAATAGCCCTTACCTTCAATGAGTTCATATTCTACTAGAAACTAATTGCATGTATACAGAGAATGAGAAAACAAAGTATATGCTAAGTGAATACAAAGTAATTTTGGGAGCTGGTGAAGACTTTGGGAAGCTGGTGGGCAACTATTATAAATATATATATATAGATATAGATATATAGATATAGATATAGATATAGATATATATAGATATAGATATAGATATGTGATATTATAGCTATATTAGGCAAGAACCTATCTTCCAGTTTTTACTCCACTTTCAATTCCAAAGAACATGATTACCCTGCCAGATTATGCTCATCATTTATAATATCATCTTGCTGCTAAATCAAGCTTTGAGTGACAGCAGCTCCTTCATCTTCCTATCCCTTCTAATTGTAAGTCTAAAGAATGGAGTACTAAATATGTTCCAGGAACTTCCTTTATAGAAGGGAGAAACTGAATTCTCGGCTCATTCTACTTTGTATCTGTTACTCTGCTTAGTTTCAACTCCAAGGAGCAAGATCACTTTATACCAAATACTTATTGGTATGATCACCCTCCCCCACCACTTTTTATGTGTTGTCTCCCCCTATAGAGCTCTTTGTGGGCAGGGAATATCTTTTTATTAATTGTAGCTCCAGCACTTAACACAGTGCCTGGAATATAGTAGACATTTAATAAGTGTTTATTTGATTGATTTGGATCTAAGCTGACCTTGAGAGGATCTAGGGATTTCAAGAAAAAGATATAAAATGGATGAATGTTCCAGGTATGGAGACAGTCTATTAAACAGCACAGAGGCTGGATATAGTATATTATACAATGGAAATAGCAGATCCAACAATGAGAGGTGGAAATAACAAATTTGTGAGTTCTCAACATAAGAACATTTTACGATGTATTTCAAAGGAATGCTTTTTTGGTCCATTGTACAATATGCATACCACCATCATATAAGTACAAAGTTACAAAGGAAAGAAAAGTTATTATTTGAGTTCAAGCAATAGACTGACCAGCTGATTTATATCCATGGATAGAAGTTTATAAGTATGCCTGCCATCAAGATCGCTTAGAAAATAAGATCCAAGAGGCAAGTATCAATACTGGCATGCCACTATCATTGTTTTACAAAATTTCTGTCTTCCTTTTCATTTGGTATTTTATCCCTGATTTACTTTGTTTTATCATTTTGTCATTTCTCTGGTACTTAACCAAATATATCCAAAATATTAGGGATAGTTAAAAGCCCCAACAAATATTTTCTAGGACATCAGTTTACATTCTCTATCAGATCAGTTCTATAGTAACTTAAATTTGTTTTCGAGGTCAACCTATTATGTCTTTCTAATTTGAGGCATAGTTTCTGAGGTTCAAATAATTGTGTCTGTATTCAACACTCAATGTGCAACAAAAAATATTAGTTCTTTTAGTATAATATGTGTAAGCATAAAGGAAAAATGCAGCATAAGAAACAATTTAATAGAATGAAAGGAGATATAGCTACCATGACTTTTACACTCTTAGATTGAAACTCTTAAACTCCTAGTGTGTGTGTCCAGAATCCCATTTTTAAAAGTTTCCTAAACAATTTTCAATAAATGGTCATTAGTTGTAACCCCCTCATAAGTATGCTATGATCATTATTAGTGAAGTAATCTTAAGGTATGATCCTTCACATATGAAGATAATGACAGATCTGCTTAAAAAGAGGAATATGCTTTCAATAATTTTTCCTCAGCAAACAAAATCAATTTGCTGTGATTCTTTCACATTCTCTAACTCAGACCTACATTTTCATAAGGATAAATTTTGCTAGATGTTCAGCCAGTATTAATAGAAAAGTCTGTGACCCTGAAATAGGCTAAAGGCAACTGGTTTGCAAAGGAACCAGATTCATAACCCTGAAGTCAAGAGGACTACATTCTAACTAACTCAGCTAATTGACCATCGGCAGAGATTTACTTACTCAGACTTTTTTCTCTAACACTTGTCAGTCAACAATGTTTCCTTATCTGGGATTGTTCCTTGGTGGAGGTCATGCCTTCAATTATAGAACTTTATGAATAGATTCCCTTAACAGAAATTTTCTTACCTCCTCCCCTGGATAATCTCTTTTAATATTTACAAAGTCAAAGATAAGAAAATATTCATCAATTCAAGTTCATTGCAGATATGTGCTTTGATTTGAAGTCATGGTAACTATGTACAATACTATTTAGAAAGAATCATTCCTTCTTAACTTTTGGGGAATGGATGAATAATTCCAAATTCATCAAGGTTGGAAACATATAAATTCCAAGAATCATTTGAAAACAGGCTTGCTTTATTTCTGTACTCTTTTAGGAAGCTGGATTTGCATTTGTTTTGCCTGTAAATTTTCATACTTACTAATTAGTGGGGGTAAGGAGAGAAAATTACCCTAGATTCAAAAGAGTTCATGGCCTATACATAACATTTAATAGCTGTATGATCTCTGGCAAGTGATAACAATTTTGAATGTATCTCCTCATAAGTAAACTTTTTTATGTTAATGTATTAATATGCTGAATTGTTGTAAAAAGGCAGTATGATACAGGGGAAAGAACACTATACTTACAATCAGAAAACTGGATTTCAAGACTCAGGTTGTTAACCATAGACAATTGATTCACTATTCAAAACTAAAGATTTCTCTTTTGTAAATTGACTAAAATAATACATCTAATTATGCCTCAAAAAGTTTTAAGGAAAGCACCTTATAATATATGAAATGCTATATAAATTTAAATTATATTATGCTTGTTATTATGATGATCATGATCATCTTCAATATCATCATCATCCCCAATTAACTTTGAGCAAATTTCACTGAAATCTAAATCAGAATTTATAAATAAAATATAAATAAAAACTACTTTATCTCCCTAAGGCCAAGGGAAAATAATAAAATCTATTGATATCAATAGAGCCATTTATTTTAGCTCTAATTCTAAAAGAAAGACCAAATCAATCAATGGGATTTAAATAAAGAGTTAAATAAATATTTAGGGAAGAACATGATCTAAAGAATGTAATATACTTATTCAAAAGTTTAAAGATATTTTACAAATTCCTACACAGAGCTGGTATCATGTAGTCTATAGCCATAAGTATATATAATCTTGATAAAACTAAATTATGTGGTACATAAAATAAAACAAGAATATTTGATGCCATCAATGCTCTATCAAACTATATTCCATCAACATCAGTTCAAATTTTTTTTATCATTTATCAATTAGCAAATTGCTCTATTTTTGTAAATTTGACTCACTTCTCTATGTTTCAGAAATGAGACCTTTATGAAAGAAACTTGCTTCAAACTTTTTTTCATAATTACTCTTGCTAACTGTATTTCTCTGCCTCCCATTTATTCTGTTCTCTTTCTTTTCACCTCATTCCTCCCAAAAAGTATTTTGCTACTGACTACCCCTCCCCCAGTCTGTCCTCTATTCTATCATTCCCCCTGTCTCTTATCCCTTTCCCTTGCTACTTTCCTGTATTTCTATACATAATTGAGTGTGTATGTTATTCCATGGATGAGTCAATTTCTTTCCTCTTCTGTGCATTATAATTTCGTTCCAATCCATTCAACCTGTAACGTTCTTAAATTATTTTAGGTATCATCTCTTCACATTCAACTAATACCTGTGTCCTCTATCTATATACACTCCTTCATAAGAAATTTGAGTTACAAGTATCATTTTTCCATATAGGAATGTAAACAGTTTAACCTTTCCATAATTTCTTATGATTTCCCTTTCCTGTTTATTTTTATGCTTCTCTGGAGTCTTGTATTTGAAAGTTAAACTTTCTGTTTAGCTCTGGTCTTTTCATCAAAAAATACTTAAAAGTTCTCTATTTCATCAAATACCCCATTTCCCCCTGGAAAGATTATACTCAGTTTTTATGGGTAGGTGATTCTTTGTTTTAATCCTGTTCTTTTCCCCTATCATCATGTTCCAAGGCTCCTAATACTTTAATGTAAAAGCCACTAAATCTTGTCATATCCTGATTGTGACTCCCTAATAAGTGAATTGTTTCTTTATGCTACTTGTGTTATTTTCTCCTTGATCTGAGAGCCCTGGAACTTGGCTAGGAGTTTTCATTTTGGGATCTCTTTTAGAAAATGATCAGTGAATTCTTTCCATTTATATTTTCTCTCTGGTTCTATAAAGCAGAACAGTTTACCTTGAAAATTTTTTGAAAGATGATGCCTAGGCTGTTGATCATGGCTTTCAGGTAGTCCAGTAATTTTTAAAAGATGTCTCTTGTATTTATTTTCCAGGTCAGTTGTTGTTCGATAAGATATTTCACAATGTCTTCTTTTATTCTTTCTTTTGGTTTTGTCTGTTTCTTGATTTCTTATAAAATCATTAGCTTCCATTTGATCAGTTCTAATTTGTAAGAAATTATTTCTTTGTTCAGCATTTGTATCTCCTTTTCTATTTGGCCAATTCTATTTTTAAGAGTTTTTTCTTCAATGAATGGTTATGCCTTTTATCGATTTCTTTTTTAAGGCATTCTTCTTCTCATTGAATTTTTTGTTGAAATCTATCACCTCATAAGTAAATTTTTGTTTCTCCTTTACCAAGCCATTGACTCATTTTTCATTATTGTTTTGCATCTCTCATTTATTTTTCCAGTTTTTCTTTTATCTCTCTTTTTTGATTTCCAATTTTTTTTAACTTCTTCCATGACATGGGACCAATTTATATTTATTTTTTGAGGCTTTGGATATAGGAGCTTTAAACTTTGTTAATCTCTAAGTATATATTTTGATCTTTCTTGTCACCATAGTAACTTTCTATGGTTAGAATCTTTTTCTATTGTTTGCTCTCTTATCCTGGTTATCCTTTGACTTTTAGCTCTTTGTTAAAGTAGGACTCTGCTTTCTAAGTGAATGGCTGAAGATATGTTCAGACATTTCTATGGACTTCTAAATTTTCATCTTCCAAGGTGATATGATCTAAATATCTACTACTACCTTCCTGGCCTGTGCATGACAACAAAGACTTTTCTGGCTAGAGTGCCACCCAAGACTGAGACTAGGATCCAAATATGGACAAAGCAACAGAAACCTGCCTCAGTGCTAACAAAGAGACCTCTGTAATCTCCTGCTGACCAGTTATTCAATCCCTCTTAAAGTCTGTGGGCTGAGAGCTTTGGAAATCGCCACTGCTGCTGCTGATTCAATGCCTCCCTAGACTTCCTCCTAGTTTGCTGGGGTTGGGACTATATGATGTGGCTTCTGATGGATTGTGCTCTACTTTCATCCAAGTGTGATAAACATTTCCTGCTAACCTTCTAAATAGTCTTGGGCTAAAAAATTGTTTCACTCTATCTTTTAGTAGTTTCTGCTACTCTAGAATTTCTTTAGAATCATGATTTAAAGATTTCTGAAGGGGTTTGGAAGAAAGCTCAGGAAAACCCCTATCTTTACTCTGTCATTTTGGTTTCACCTTCTGTTGAGGTGGAGTATCAAGAAGGAGAAAAAAACAACACTAGGAAAGTAAAAGCCAGATTATAGAGGATCTTAAATGTTAGCCTGATAAGTTTGAACTTAATACTTTAAAGAATAGGGAGCCATTCAGTAGCATAATGAAATCATCTACAACTGTACCATATATTTGGAAGGGAAGAGAGTAGAAGTACTAGTATTACATTTAGAAAACTATTACATTTGGTGGAGATGATGAAGGCTTGGATTAGGGTGACAGCAAAGACAAATCAAAAGGAAAGAGGGACAGGACTTGGTGACAGATTGGAACTTCAAAAGTAGATGGGTTAGAGGTTAGGAAGAGGAAATTGCCCATGCCTTAGATACAATTTTCACTTATGAACCTGTTCCAAAAAAGTTAATCAGATGATAGGAGTCCAAAGTACAAGGGTTATTAACCCATCACTTCATCCTTCTCAGTGATTAATTCTGTCTTATCCCGAGTTTCTTCTCTCCTTTTTACTTCTCTATCCTTCTCTTAGCTTGGACCAACTTTTTTCAGGTTTTGTCCCATGGCTATCCCACTAAATATCTGCCTAGGTTTTATAATTACAAATCCTTGTACTTATTAGTTATGTGGATTCATGATATAGGGGTTACTTAGGAAGTAATCCATTAAACAAGATGGATTTTCTTTAAAGAGTGAAAGTTAGAAGATCAAGAGGAAACCTACACTGAACTTTCACAGGATCCCTGTTAAAGGCAAAGGATTCAAAAGTGGACACTGAGAATAAACAGAGAGCTGATATAAATTATAATAACCCAGTGGTTATTCTAATATTCTAATAATATAGTGGACCTGTGTTTTAACCAATATTCAAACTCTTGAATATGGAAACTATCAATACCAATCTGTAACTTTTAATTTTAGAGAATGGAGAGATTAATCAATGTTTCTATGGTCAGTCAGTATATATATATGCCAAAGGCTGAGCCTCTAGGAGATAAAGAGCTAACATTGAAACCAGAAAGACAGTGCCAAATAGGAGGTGACACTTGGAATAAAAGTTGGTTAATAACATAAAATAGCACAAAGACTATAAAATTCATATTAAAATAAGGTTGTTTTAAGAATTTGGTTTTTTTAAAAATATGTAGATAGTACAAAAATAATTCCTTTTATTGTTTTTTTTTTCCCTTGGATAACTCAAATATATGTTAGTTGGGAATGTTTAATAACTATCTCTTCAATAACAGACATTATAAACACTGAAAGTTGTATGTTTTTTCCTTTATTTACTCTATATCAGCCCTACAATGCATAAATCCCTTTCTATTACCACGACCAATATTCAAGTAGGGTAGAGATGAATTGTTTATGAACTTTCATGCAGATTCTAAAGGGAACAATGAGTGACACGATGACATAGATCATAGAGAGCTAGCTTTGGATTCAGGAAACCTCAGATTTATGTTTGCATCTGGCATATACTGTGTATCCCTAATAAGGCAATTGACTGTTCAGGGGCTCAGAGAACTCTCCAAAACTATGAATTACATATGATTAGCTGATGTGCATCAATAATCAGAGTTTCCTTGCTAATTGTTATCTAATACCATTAAGAAAGCATAAGTCTGAAGCCTTCCAACATGTGAGTACATGAGCAAACACACAGAAATACACTTACATACACAAGCATAAAAATCAATCATTGAAAAACATTGGATTCTTATTTTAAGAAATTCAAAGAGATTACAAGTGTGTGTTTACAAACAACTTTGTATTTTGAATATGAAACAACTCCTTTTCTTTTATTGTAGAAGAAAGGCTAAATGACTAGTGTAAGAGCAGCCATAGCCTAAACTGATAGTACTATCTAATAAGTATTTTTTAAATGCCCACTAATAAGATACAGGCTCCTGAAGATTCACAAAACTAACACAATCCTCCCTCTCCATCTTCCATTGCCATGGTACTATGCCTCAACTGTAACTGTATTGTATGGTGTGTATAAACACACACACACACACACACACACACACACACACACATACACAAGAAAAAGCAGAAACTAATTTTAAAAAATAAAAAATTCTCAGCATTAACACCAAATATAATCTCAGAAAATATGATTTCTAGATTCATATTCACTACAGACTAGCTATGTGGTCCTTCTTAAATTCAGTAATCATTTATTATGCAATTCACTGTGATAGGCACAAACGAGAACTATCTACATCACTACCTATCTCATAAGACTATTAGCAATAACATTTTAACATCTATATAATATTGTAAAGTTTAGAAAATACTAGTTGAAAATATATTAGACTTGTAGTCAAAAACATTTAGGATCAAATCCCAACCTTAGACACTTATCTCAGTTAGGTGATCCTGAGTAAATCATAACTTTTTTGAGTCTCGTTTCCTCATATGTAAAATAAAGAAGTTAGATTCAATGACCACTATTAATTTCCATATGATTGCACTGGTAAAAGAACAGTCTATCAAAGCAAATTATGCATCTTAGAATCTTAGAAAGTTTCTGAGAAGTGGGGGGAGTCAGAGACAGAAGTTGCTTATATAAGTTATACTATGTCTTGCACTGAGGTCTTCCAGACGACTTAGGTAGCAATCCATTCTGTCATATGAGGTACAGAATCAAATTTTATCATTATAAACTACTCTAGATTAAGTCAGGTATTTTGTGTTCTTTGTGCTATTTAAATCCCTTCCCATTGAGCTATAACCTCATTTCATTCAATTATTTAATACAACTACCATCACTTAGCAGCCTTGTGGACTCATTAACCAGAAGACATATATCCCTTGAAGTTCACAATCTAATTATAAAGGGAGAAAAGCCAGTACCTAACACACTGAATATGTATAATAAAGAATAAATAATAATTACAATAAACATAACATGTAGCAAACAAATATAGGAGGAAATGAGGACACTCACAGGTCCATATAAGTAGGGAAGACATAAGAAGACATTTTATTCTGAACAGCCTATCATTTAAACATTCATTAGGCTACACTGCTTTATATGAGTTGAAAGAAGAAATAGGGGGAAAGAAAAAAAATTCTCTCTCTCATAAAAGTTGGTTTCAGATGCAAAAATAGGTGATGAGAGACATTTGACATTTAAGGGAGTCTTGTTCTGCCAGGAATGAAATTCCCCCCTCCCAGGGCGGGGGGGTGGTAATACAATATCTCTAAGGTTACACTCACTTCTGCCACAAGTTTGGATTTATCTTTAAAGGGTAACAAGAGGTGGAGGGAGTAAAGGAGGGGAAAATTAAGAAAACATTTCTAGCTTGAATGATATAAAGAAAAATTGTTCATTTAAAAATTCTGCAGACAGCTTTTGATGCTTGGCTGCAGTTTTCAGTAACTCCTTTGATCAGTCAAATATATCAAAAATATATAATGACACAAATTGGAGATATGGAGAAATGCTTTCTGCATTTGCTATTTCTCCATTTTCAGAAGTCTCTATTTTCAGAGTTCTTTATCACAGAACTGAAAGAAATCCTGTGGCATGTGAAAATTCCCTTTCAAAAATTCATTCTTTTTATATATTTATATATAGATTTTTCCTCTTCTATTCTCAACCAAGATACTAATATTATTCATGTGCTTAAAAGATAGATTGTTTGTATTTTGTGGACAATATCTAGTATTGCCTCTGGTTAAGCCTTCATGCAAAATCTCACTTTACTACAGAAGGGAAAACTCTCATTTCATAACAACAAAAGACTGCCTCTCAGCTGTCTTAATCTGAATGAACCTGTTCAATTGATAAGAGAACTGAGACTTGAAGTAACATGTTATCCAATGATTGCCACTCAGCAACACTCCTGTGTTATTTAATTTACTATCTATTTCCATTAAACTTCCCAGAGAAGTAAGGGAAAAGGAGAAAGAAAATCAAATACTTATTGATATTGAAATTTTATTTTAAAAATAATAGAGCAATTTCTCTAAAATCCTAAAGGATGAGAACATTTTCTATATGAAAATTACTGAGTTGAGTTAATGATAGATATAAAATCAGAGAGGCTTGGATGACAGGGACATCTTTGCCATTTCCCTTTCACTATCAACCCTATTAAAGATATTTCCAGCAATAATCAAGGTTTGAAACCACAATCCTGGGATCTAGACAACATGGAACATAAAACAGGTGACTATAGGAATAGTGAAACACATTTCCAGAGAAATGCTTGAGTATAATTTCTTCTGGAAAAAGTTACAAGGAAGCGATATTAAAATTTGTACTTAGTGAAAGTGATGACTATGTCTTCAATCATTATTTAATCCAGCCTGGGGAAATTTAAATAGAAGACTGCAATTTTTCTATCTCTCTTCCCCATCCTTTTCTTTAAATCTTTCCCTTTACCCTTACTTTTTGAAGAAATCCACATGCCCCATTTCCATTAGCTGTCATGCTAGAAAGCAATCTGCTTAAGCAGTTGCCAGTAAGATATTATTGTATGATAATGGCAGTTAGATGACATTATTGATAGAGTACTGAGCCTGGGGTCAAGAAGACCTGCATTTGAAATCTGTCATTTACTATCTCTGTGACTCTGGAGAAGTCATTTAATCTGCCTTAGCCTCCTCAATTGTAAAATGAAGAAATACGAGTATCTACTTCCCAGAAATGTTGTGAGAATTGAGTGAGATAACATTTGTAAAATCGTTAGTACAATGCTGAATATTTATTCCATTTAGTTACTCCTCCAAGAACATTTACATTTACATTTTGTAATGAGGGTTTAACAAACTTTTTTTAAGTACCCATGATGGAAGGGAACTCCTTACATTTTGGTCTGTCTTGGCTCTCAATGAACCTAACAATACACCTTTTCGATAGCAAATGAAGGGAGGAATTATACAAACATGTATAAGAGATAAAATAAGGAAATTAGGTAGCTTTTTAATCTCCAACTTTAGTGATTCTCTTTATCCCCTTAACAAATTATTTTTATAACTCTTAAGTTTATATTATATTATTTTTATAAGCGAGGTTAGGAATCCTTGCTCTACTGTAAAGGAATAGATTCCAAATGGTGGAATTTTAATCACTCTTCAAGCTAATAAAGATACTCAAGCTAATAAAGAAAGACATGAGGTCTTTCTAGCATTTCTCAAAATCATATCAACTAACATGAAGGAAAAATATCTACAAATAAAATTGCTTAATAATGCTATATTTGGCAAGCACAATACTTGGATTGAAGGGCTCCACATAAGCTATTTGTTTTAATCTCTCAAACAATTTCAACATTCCTTCATCCATTAGACATTTAATAAGCACCTACTCTATATAATTAGTGAGAAAAACCAAGATAAATTAGAAAAGGTGATGACTTCTAGAAGTTCATACAGTATTAGTAAATATAAGTACATAGTCCTTATTAGAATGAGATGTACAGTGCTTTTCAGGGTATCCACTTGGAAAAGGAAAGAGGGAAGATGTTCTTTCCTTTAACTTGCCTCACATTCCTTCACTATCATATATCATTATACAGAGAAACTATCCCAGGAACATCTAAACTATCCTAGGAGCATTCAAATAGAGATTTAAAGAGAGAAAGAACTTTAGAGACCAGAGTAAGTGATATTTCCAAGGTCATGGAACAAATAATGTCAAGAGTTGAAATATGAACTCGGGTCCTTTTTGACAATGCACTTACTCATCTTTTCCTTCTCTAAACCTCTGTAGATACAAGAGGTAAATTGGATAAGGGACTACTTCTGTCCCAGAGAAAATGTCTTAGCCATGCCTCTGGAAAAAATTAGCAAAATTGGTGCATAATGTCTCTTTATAAGAGGCAACAGACTGACAAACTGTTATTTTTAAAGTCATTCAAACTCATAGAAAAGTACACCTAGTTATTTGTAATCTTCTTATCTATTTTTAGTCTTGAGGTTCCTGAGAAATGCCTGTGTTCTTTTATCATGGCAATACTGAAAATGATACCACAGAGAGAAACTAGATTGCATTTTGTTCAGATACTGTGATTTTAAAATTAATTAAGTTAGATTTAGTGTACAATAACTCCCCCAACCTTCAGTCTTCATATCATAGAATCCTGGGGATGTGAAAAGATTGCAAAAATATCCTTAATGCAAATTGAACATCTAAGAAACCCCTGATAATGAAATCTCCCCAAGCTAAAGGCAATGATTTAATCTCTACCAGATATGTGTTTGCATTTTCAACAAAAGGTGAAATGCTTCTCAGCCTCCTTCTTTCAACCCATTATTTCTCCCACCACTGAATTTACCTTCTTCTTAATCCTTTAGCATCCTAAGGTTGGCCTTTCCCTGCATCCTTCCTCTGATGAATATAGTATGTATGTATGTGTGTGTGTATATATATATATATATATATATATATATATATATATATATATATAATATACCTATCTGCTTAAACTTAAACTTAAAGTTTAAAAGTTAAAAAAAAATAAAGCCTAAGATAATAGGATAGGTAGTACCATAGGGGCCCTACACAATAAAACAATACAATGCAATAAACATTAATTAAGCACATGCTATATGTCAGGTACTATGCTATTGATACAAATGAAAATTCCCTGTCCTCAGAGAGCTTACAATTTAGAGGGAGAAGACAGAAAGACCAGATACAAAAGTAAATTGAAAAGCAAGAGTAGGGAAAGGAAGGGTACTCAGTATAAGGTCATGATGATTATGGAGTCAAAACCAAGCAGAGCAGCGGGTAGGAAATAATGAACTAAAGAGTTAATGGTGTTTCTAAGTCTTCTTTAAAGGAGATTTTACAAAGATATCCAAAAGATCATGCAATATGACAAAATGAGATTTATACCAAGAATGCATTTTAATATTAAGAAAATTATATGCATAATTGACCATATCAATAAGAAACACAATAAAAATCCCATGATTATATCAATAAATCCATAAAAAGCTTTTGACAAAATACATCCATTCTTATTAAAAACAAAAACAAAACACTAGAAACCATGGGAATCAATGGAACCTTTCTTAAAATGCTAAGTAGTATCTACTTAAAAACAAGAGTAAGCATTATCTGTAATCGAAATAAACTTGAAGCCTACCCGATAAAATCAGGGGTGAAGTAAGGATGTCCATTATCATCACTATTATTCAATATTGTACTATATCTATCAATTCTAGCAATAAGACAATAAAAATAAATTGAAAGAATAAAAATTGTCAGTGAGAAAAAAATTATCACTCTTGGTAGGCAATATATATAGAAGTATATATAGAAATCATAGAGAATCAACTAAAATTTATGGAAAATTGAGATACTAAGGTATTTTCCTCAGTGCTTCATTGAACTGTGATCCAGCTGGTGCTAATTGCTTCTTCTATAAATTATCTAAGTTACAAAACAGGATATCATCTGTGTGGGATCCCCACTGTAATAATGTACCACTGTTATTCTCACCACTGTAATGTACTACTGTATGTTATTTTTTAACATAATATCATTTTAATCATTTTAACAAAGTCAATAATTTTAAACAAATGTTAGAATTTTGGAACTATGCCTAAAGGACTATAAAAATGTGCCTACTTTTGACCTAGCAATACCACTGCTAGATCTCTATCCCAAAGAGTCCAAAGAAAAGGGGGTAGGGGGAGCTATACAAAAATGTTTATAGCAATTCTTTTTGTAGTGGAAGAGAAATAGAAATTGATTAGATTCCCATCAATTGGGGAATGGCTGAACAAGTTGTAGTGTTGTGATTGTATACTATTGCACTATAAAACATGACAAGGGGGATAGCCTAAGAAAAACCTGGAATATGTTATATGAACTTTTGCAAAGTGAAGTGAGGAGACTCTAAAGAGAGCATTGTACATAATAACAGCAAGGATGATCAAATGTGAAAGTTTTAGCTCATATGATCAAAACAATGATCTAATACAGTTTCAAAGGATCCATAATAAAAAATTCTATTCTCCAAATAGAAACTGATGGACTCTGAGTGGAGATTAAAGATTATTTTTCACTTTTTTATTTTATGTATATATTTGCTTTTGCAACATGTTAATTTAGAAATGTTTTGCATGACATAACACATATAATTAATATCATCCTTTTTGCCTTCTGAATGGATGGGGAAAGGGCAAGGAGAGGGGAGAGAAATTGGAATTTAAAGTTTTAGAAAAAAACAAGTGGTAAATCATTTGTTATTGGAAAATATTTAATTAAATAAATGTATATTAAAAACATAAAGGGAGATGTTTTTGTTTTGTTTTTTGCTCTGTCCTCCAGCTCTTAAATCTAAGGGGCAGAGATAACTAAGAGTACTGCTGATCAGTGAATACAACAAATGAACCATTCTTCATAATGGTAAGGGAATTTATGCTGTTCCTAGTTCCCTTTAATCAGCTTTCAAGAATATGTTCCAAACTATTTAAAATTCCACTAAGTTTCAGGTAGCTCTTAAGTCAATCATTTTCAGTCAAGAGATGAAATAAACAACATATATGAATGCCAATCTTGTTAAGATCTCTCTAATGTTGAACACTCACTTTCTAAATATGAGAAATCCATATTTCTATAAAGTGAAAGTCATTGCCTTAGTGAACAATCAGAAGGACAAATGATGTCCTCTTAGTAGCTTATAAGTTTCATTAAAGGGATGTGTGCTCATCAAGTATTGAAGGAGAAAAATAGTGCTATGCACAAAGAATATAAACAACCTCTTTTTTTTGTCCAGACTGCTTTTAGTGCTTTAAGTGAAAATGAAAAGGGAGTTGGGAGAGGGAAAGGATTTGCAGTAGTATAGGTCAATAATGAGATAGAGAATACTCAGAGATGAACAAACTCTAAGGGTTTAGGACAGAGAATAGCAAGTTGTTCTTCTGGAGAATTATTCCTCTCCCCTTTCCACAGTGCTCTCCAAACAATAACTCACAAGTACTCAAATAGAGAATACACTTATGTTGCTCTCTCTAAGAGTTGACACCGCACGGGGTACACAGTGGGTACTTCAAGTATAAAGGATGAGAAGGTAACAAGAGATATGTACAGCTATAGTTATTCAACTGAAAAAATGCTTTCAAAATCAGCTCTTAACATGAGCAGTAGCATCTATTTAAAATCATCAGCAAGCATCATATATAATGGGAACAAACTAGAACCACTCCCAGTAAGATCAGGGGTGAAACAAAATTGCTCACTATCACCATTACTATTCAATATTGCATTACAAATGTTAGCTTTGGCAATAAGAGGAGAAAAAGAGATTAAAGGAATTAGAGTAGGTAATGAGGAAACCAAATTATCATTCTTTGCAGATGATATAATGATATACTTAGAGAATCCTAGAGAATAAACTAAAAAACTACTAGAAACAATTCACTACTTTAGCAAAGTTGCAGGATACAAAATAAATCCACATAAATCATCAACATTTTTATATATTTCTAACAAAGTCCAACAGCAAGAGATACAAAGAAAATTCCATTTCAAATAACTATCGATAATATAAAATATTTGGGAGTCCACCTACCCAAGGCAAGGTCAGGAACTATATACACACAACTACAAAATACTTTTCACACAGATTAAGTCAGATCTAATCAATTGGAAAAATGTCAAGTGTTCACAGGTTGGCCAAGCTAATATAATAAAAATGGCCTACCTAAATTAATCTACTTATTCAGTTACATACCAATCAAACTCCAAAAAATAATTTTACAGATCTAAAAAAATAATAACAGAGTTCATCTGGAAGAACAAAAGGTCAAGAATTTCAAGGAAATTAATGAAAAAATGCAAATGAAGGTGGCCTAACTGTGCCAGACCTAAAACTATATTACAAAGCAGCCATCATTAAAACCATTTAGTACTGGCTAAGAAATTGAGTATTCAATCAGTGGAATAGGTTAGGTTCATAAGACAAAATAGTCAATGACTATAGGATTCTAGTGTTTGACTACAAACCCAAAGACCCCAGCTTTTGGGATAAAATCAAAACAACACTAGAAGTATCAAAATGGGTACTCATCGAATAGAATGGTTGAAATTTTTTGTAGTAAATTGATGGGCTGAAATATAATTACTCTATAAGAAATGACAAATATGAAGAATTCTAAGTGATATGGGGAGACTTTTATGAACTGACTGTGAAAAAAAAATACCTAACAGGAAAATATACTTGAGGACTGCAATGATATGAATAAAAGCAATACAGAAGATATAAGAATTAATAATATGCACAATGTCTTGTCAATTCAAAGAATTGATAATGAACATTTTCCTCCTCTTGGCAAAAAAGTGGTACACTACAGACAAATCTATCATGTCTTGTCAAACACTGGCCGTAGTATTATTTTGCCTGTTTTTTTTTTTTTTCCTATAAGAAAATGTTCTATAATGGGATGTGATAATTCTACAAAAATAAAAAAAATCAATAAACATGAAAAAGGCTTCACTTTATGCCTTTAATGTTTTTCTACTCATTTCCTACTTCATTCTCCCTAACAGCCTCACAATTAGAAACTTCTCTCCTTTTCACATTTTCCACTACTAACAGAAGCACAAACACAGCATACTCTGTAAGTTACTACAAAAATATCTCGTTTCCAAACTTACTATAAAACACTGCCTCAAGCCTTTATATTCTTTTTGGTAGCTCTTTTTGTCAGCCTTTGTGATTGTGGAAAACTGTATCTCACTTTTGTTTGATATGCTAAACGCTGAATCACAGAGAAAACCAAAGAAAGGGTAATTCACTTTATTTTTTCAATTCAATGAATTTTGCTTTTCCTTTCATTGTTAGGCACAATAAATGCATTTACAAGAGTAAACAAATGTTAAAAAAAAATAAAGAAAAATGATCATAAAAGATTGAAAATGTGCCTACTTGCTGTTAAATGTTTCAAAGTTGCAATGAAATCACTCTTTTCTATTTCTATTATACTTTCTAAACTTCTTTTTTGTTTATATATTACTCAGGGATTTGTTACTCTTCTTTGTTGTCTTCATTTGCAAAATTACAATCAAGCTATATTTTTTACTTGTGCTTTTGCTTTACTCTCCATCACTTTAAAGTCATCATCCCATTTTCCTTAAATTTTTCACATTTATTTCTACAGTATAATATTAAATTCCAATCATATAATATAATTTAATTAAGCATTTCATCATTATTGATAGCATAATTTTTTACAATTTTTGTTCTTATAAATGATACTGTTAAGCAGAGGGAATACTATCAGAATTGGAGTCAGTAACACCTGAGCCAAATCTTTATTTCCTCAAACAATTTAATTTCAGCTTCACTTTTGCCTCTTCCTTATGAGTTTGTTGGGTTGATCAAATGTGATAATGTATGTAAAATACTTTGCACTACTATATGTAAAGGACTATTATATTATAGCATATTTTATTACCATATTATAGTATGTAAAGCAATACAATATCATTTCTTATCACATCTCAGATATTATATTATGTTGTATATTGTATAATTGTATATACATATGTAATTATATATGTATATAAAAACATACATATATACGCATTTACCCACATTTTATTTAAAATATTACAGAAATTCATGATATTTTGAGAAAATTTAAGAATAATAAAAGTATGTTTATCTTCTTTCCACTCATCTAAATCTATTTCTATATCTCTCTGTCATGTGTTTACTCAATTAGGGATTTTTTTCTTTTCACACAGAAATTCAACCCATTATAATAGATAGCAATATAAATAGCAGATATCAGTAGTGGGGGCAACAGTAATAGTAGCAGCAGTGGTAGCACCAACAGTAACAAAAGTAGTAGTAGTAGAGGCAATTAGGTGGTGCCATAGATAGAGCACCAACCCTGAAGTCAGAAGGACCTGAGTCCAAATGTGGTCTCAGACACTTAACACTTCCTAACTGTGTGATCCTGGGCAAATCACTTAACCCCAGTTGCCTCAGAAAAAAGCAAAAACAAGTAGTAATGGTGATGGTGGTGTTGGTGGTGGTGGAGGTGGTGGTGGTGGTGTGGTAGAAGCAGAAAGAAGAGGAAGAGATGTTATTTCTGTATAATTGGTCTTTTTTTTTTAATGTCTTCAAAGTGTAATCTTTTAGTGGGATTCTTAAATAAAAGGGCATAAAAAAATAAAAGGCTCCAGAGCACCATTCTAGGTTTATAATCAATTTGCTATTATCCTCATTTGTTTTTTCTGGTGGGGAGAGGGAGGGACATGGGATGTAAGGGGAATTAGGTTAGATGGATTAATTGATTTGGATTATATGTGTGTGTCATTAGATTTTTGCACTACATATTTAACATTTTTGCTGAATAAGGAAGCCATTTCCCAGTATTCAATATCTTAAATTGAACACTAGTTTACATATAAATTTGATTGTATGTCACTATTAAATAATCTGTCACTTCTATTTTCTATTTATTATCTAGTGTTATTTTCATAATTACTGTTTTACAATATGATTTCATGTGTTAATGAAAACCCTTCCCTTTTTCAAAACATCCTTTGTATTATTACTCTCTTATTAGCAAATGTGAATTTCATTAACAGTCTATGTTACTGATATTTTTATTGGTATTGCCAAAAGTCTATGAATTAGAATAGATTGTCTTTTCTAAATTAGTTCAATTTTTCTGTATATTGAATACATCTTCAATTACTTAGTTCCTCTTTGATATCTATAAAATTATTTTGTACTTATTTGATATAATTTCTTTATATCTTATACCTTAATCATAAATATTTAATAAATTATACACTCATTTCAAGTGTTTCTCCCTTTATAATTTTTTGTATTTTGCTAGTAATATGCAGAATTATTTATGTTTATGAGCAATTCTAATATCTGGATAATTTGCTAAATTTGTTATATTAATTTATTATTTAGTTGTGTTTTTTAAATAAGACTACATCATCTGGAAATAGAGATATTTAAACTCTCTGTTTGAAAATAATATTCCCTTATTACTGTAGCAAAAATTTCTAAAACTTTGAAAGCTCCTTGAGGACAATTTAATTAAATTTTGTTTTGTTTTTTTCTTTGCAGCCCAAGCACCCAATTTCTAAGCTTGTAGTAAGTGTTTAATAAGAAAAGAAAAGGGAGTGAAGAAAAGAAGGAAGGGAGAAAGAGAGGAAGGAAGCAAGGAAGGAAGGAAGGAAGGAAGGAGAAAGAGAGGAAGGAAGGAAGGAAGAAAGGAAGGAAGGAAGGAAGGAAGGAAGGAAGGAAGGAAGGAAGGAAGGAAGGAAGGAAGGAAGGAAGGAAATTGGCTGAGTGGAAATAAGAGGGGAGGACGGGAAAGATAAGAAGGGGTTAAGTTGTGAAGAGCATCAAAAGCCAACTAAAGGATTTTAAACTGGATCCCATAGGTAATTGTAAACCATGTAATTTATTGAGTAGGTAGTGACATGGTCACACCTGAGCTTTAGGAAGATCATCTTAGCAACCATAATTATAAATTGCTTAAGTAAATTGCTTAAGTTGTTATTATTAATAGTAATAGTAATTTAAGTAAATGAACATTCACTCAAAATCCCGTTACTTAAGAATATATGACCTTGGGCAAATCATTTTCAAATTTCTTAATCCTTAGTTCCCCACCAGAAAAGTAGAGGGTTGAGCCAGATGGCCTTTGAGGCCCATACCATCTCTTTGTCTATGACACAATGATTAATAGCTCAAATATTTAAATAAATCTGTGATCACAAAAAACAAGAAGGGGGATAGGAAGGAAAGGAGGGAGGGAAAGGGATAAAGAGGGGAGGGAAGAAGGACAGAAAGATAAAGAAAGAAAAAAGATGTCAAGTAATAAAGTTGAGAATGGATAGACATGCTTTATTCCTGCCCTTAATAGTAAAGTTTTTCACCTACTTATGTTGTTGATTTTTCATTTTGCATTTATGTGAAATTTTTCATTTCACATAAATGCTTTTTCTCATATCAAAGAATGATACTTTCCCTATGAGGCTTTTTAAAAGTATTTTAAGGGGGCGGAGCCAAGATGGCGGAGAAGACACATGCGACTTTCTAAGCTCTTCTCTTACCCTCTTTATCAATATTATATCGAGCCTCAAAAATAGTCTTGACTGCTACAATTCATAAAGATAAGAAGTAGAACAACTCACCAGCCCAAGAAAATCTGCAGTCTCTCCAAAAAAAGGTTGGTTCCGGGGCCAGGGGGAGATCGGCGCAGACGGGGAGAGAAACTAGGTTCCGAGGAGAGTCTCAAACCGAGGGTGAAGGCACAGATCTCAGCACAAGCGCGCAGCCCCAACCCGCAGTACAGGGCTTTTCCTTGGGGCAGTTGTGATCCTGCACGGCAGGAGGACGCAGCCCTGGTTAGCCTCCAATCTGCGCAGTGGGGAGCTCGGCTTGGGGCCATAGAGCTTTTCCAGGGCCGATTTGCATCAGGCAGAGACACTGGGCAGAGTTTGTGGCGGTCTGCAGTCAGCTGCTAATACTCACAGTCCCTCAAGAGGCTCCGGCCTGGGGCGGTGACACTTTCACCCCTTAGTCTCTAGCTGAGGGCAATCGATAATCCACTCAGCCCTACTAAGCAGTTTGATAGCTCGGCAGTGCTGAATCCACCTCCTGTTGGGGGAAGGGAAAACTCTCACACAGAGCACTCCCATACCTCGGAGGCGGAAATCGGTTTACATCTCTCCCTATTCTGCAGAGGAAGCTGGTAACCCCCTTGCCTAGGAGACCTACCCTAAAGGCTTTAAAACATGAATAAAAAGATGAAAAGAACAATCGACAGCTTCTATGCAGAAAAAGAGCAGGTCAGCAAACCTGAAGAGACCTCAAACAGCAAAAATGCATCAGACTGTCCTCCTTTACATAATGCTCTCCAGAAAGAGACCATTAAAAGTCTCAAAAGAGAGTTAGAAGATAAATGGGGAAAGGAAAGAGAAGCCTTTATAAGAGAGCAACAACTTCCTGAAATACGAATTGAAAAGTTAAAAATTCTCAGGAAGTGCAGGGAAACAAAGTTGGTGAATTGGAAAAAATAAAGAACTCGCAAGAAAGTAGGATCTGTGAATTGGAAAAAGAAAATAATTCACTAAAAAAAAAAATTAGTGAAATGGAAAAAAATTCCACAGACCAAAACAATACATTCAAAAACTCAATTGGACATATACAGAAAGAATTAAAAAAAGCTATTGAAGAAAATAATTTTTAAAAATTAGAACTGAACAATTGAAACTAATGATTCATTGAGACAGCAAGAATCAGTCAAGCAAAAACAAAAAATGACAAACTGAAAAACCACGAATTATCTACTTGCAAAAACGACAGACTTGGAAAATAGATCTAGGAGAGGATAATCTGAGGATTATTGGACTTTCTGAAAACTATGATGAAAAAAAGAGCCTAGATACTATTTTACAACAAATCATCAAAGAGAACTGCCCAGATGTAATAGAATCAGAAGGTAAAATAGGCATTGAAAGAATTCATCGAACACCTTCTGAAAGAAACCCTAAAATAAAAACCCCAAGGAATATTGTGGCAAAATTTCAGAACTATAAGATTAAGGAAAAAATTTTACAAGCAGCCAAAAAAAAACCATTTCAATACCAAGGTGCCACAATAAGGATCACCCAAGATCTGGCTGCCTCTACATTAAAGGAAAGAAGGGCCTGGAATATGATATTCCGAAAGGCACAAGAACTTGAGATGCAGCCAAGAATAAACTACCTCAGCTGAAGCTGAGCATTTTCTTCCAGGAAGAAGATGGATATTTAATGAAACAAATGAATTCCATTTGTTTCTGAAGAAAACCAGAACTAAACAAAAAATTTGATCTCCAAGAATAGAACTCAAGAGATGCAGAAAAGGTAAAATAACTCTTGAGAATTGTATTTCTGTTGTGGATATACAAAAGAATACATGTATAATTTGATTGTACTGATATAACATAAAAAAGGGAAGTAGATATAGAAAAGGGATGATGGCAGAATAAGGTGGGAAGGAGGGATAATAGAGGGAATCTACATCCACATTAGAAGAGGCAAAGGAAACTTATCATATCTGAGGGAATTTAGAGAGGGGGGGGGAACATTGTGTGAATCTTACTCTCATCAGAGTTGGCTCAAAGAAAAAATAATTGACATTTGTTTTAGAGAAAATTCTCTCGCCTTGTTAAAAACGGGGAGAGGAAAAGGGAAAGAAAAAGAGTAATAAGGAAGGAAGGGGAAAGACTCAAAGGGGGAGAGGAGGGATTATAAAGAGGATAAGTATCGTGATACAAGAGGGGTACATAAGTTTAAAAGGGGAAAGAGGGAAAGAGGGTTGGGGGAGGCAAGAATAAGTAAAGCACAATCTGGGGTTATTAGGATGGCAGGAAATACAGATTTAGTAATTCTAACTGTAAATGTAAATGGGATGAACTCCCCCATAAAGAGGAGGCAGATAGCAGACTGGATCAAAAGTCAGAACCCTACAATATGTTGTTTACAAGAAACACATTTAAAGCAGGGGGATGCATATAGAGTAAAAGTAAAAGGCTGGAGTAAAATCTATTATGCTTCAGGTGAAGTCAAAAAAGCAGGGGTAGCCATCCTTATCTCAGATCAAGCAAAAGTAAAAATTGATCTAATTAAAAGAGATAAGGAAGGAAACTACATCCTGCTAAAGGGTAGCATAAACAACGAAGCAATATCAATATTAAACATATATGCACCAAGTGGTATGGCACTCAACTTCCTAAAGGAGAAGTTAAGAGAGTTGCAAGAAGAAATAGACAACAAAACTGTAATAGTAGGAGATCTCAACCTTGCACTCTCAGAATTAGACAAATCAAACCACAAAACAAATAAGAAAGAAATTAAAGAAGTAAATAGAATATTAGAAAAATTAGGTATGTTGGATCTTTGGAGAAAATTGAATGGAGATAGAAGGGAATATACTTTCTTCTCAGCAGTTCATGGAACCTATTCAAAAATTGACCATATATTAGGACATAAAGACCTCAAAATTAAATGCAAGAAAGCAGAAATAGTAAATGCTTTCTTTTCAGATCATGATGCAATAAAAACTACATTCAACAAAAAGTTAGGGGGAAATAGACCAAAAAGTAATTGGAAACTAAACAATCTCATCTTAAAGAATGATTGGGTGAAGCAGCAAATTATAGATACAATTAATAATTTCACTCAAGATAATGACAATGATGAGACATCATACCAAAATTTGTGGGATGCAGCCAAAGCGGTAATAAGAGGGAATTTTATATCCTTAGAGGCTTACTTGAATAAAACAGAGAAAGAAAAGATTAATGAATTGGGCTTGCAACTAAAAAAACTAAAAAAAGACCAAATTAAAAACCCCCAATCAAATACTAAATTGGAAATTCTAAAATTAAAAGGAGAAATTAAAAATATTGAAAGTAAAAAAACTATTGAACTAATTAATAAAACTAAGAGTTGGTTCTATGAAAAAGCCAATAAAATAGATAAGCCTTTGGTAAATCTGATTAGAAAAAGGAGGGAGGAAAATGAAATTAGTAGTCTTAAAAATGAAAAGGGAGAACTTTCCACCAATGAAGAGGAAATTAGAGAAATAATAAGGAGTTATTTTGCTCAACTTTATGCCAATAAATTTGATAACCTAAGTGAAATGGATGACTACCTCCAAAAATATAGACTTCCCAGACTAACAGAGGAGGAAGTAAATTGCTTGAATAGTCCCATTTCAGAAAAAGAAATAGAACAGGCAATTAAACAACTCCCTAAGAAAAAATCCCCAGGACCAGATGGATTTACATGTGAATTTTACCAAACATTTAAAGAACAATTGGCCCCAATGCTATATAAATTATTTGATAAAATAGGGAATGAAGGAGTCCTACCAAATTCCTTCTATGACACAGACATGGTACTGATACCTAAACCAGGTAGGCTGAAAACAGAGAAAGAAAATTATAGACCAATCTCCCTAATGAATATTGATGCTAAAATCTTAAATAAGATATTAGCAAAAAGACTACAGAAAATCATCTCCAAGATAATACACTATGATCAAGTAGGATTTATACCAGGAATGCAGGGCTGGTTCAATATTAGGAAAACTATCAATATAATTGGCCATGTTAATAACCAAATTAACAAAAACCATATGATCATCTCAATAGATGCAGAAAAAGCATTTGATAAAATCCAACATCCATTCCTATTAAAAACACTTGAGAGTATAGGAATAAATGGACTTTTCCTTAAAATAATCAGCAGCATCTATTTAAAAACCATCAGTAAGCATCATATGTAATGGAGACAAACTGCAACCATTCAATAAGATCTGGAGGAAACAAGTTTGCCCACTATCACCGTTACTATTTAATATTGTATTAGAAATGCTACTATGCAATAAGAGCTGAGAAAGAGATTAAAGGAATAAGAATAGGCAATGAGGAAGCCAAATTATCACTCTTTGCCGATGACATGATGGTATACTTAGAGAACCCCAGAGATTTCTAAGCAAAAGTTATTAGAAATAATCCACAACTTTAGCAAAGTTGCTGGTTATAAAATAAACCCACATAAGTCATCAGCATTCTTATATATCACTAACAAAATCCAACAGTCAGAGTTATGAAGAGAAATTCCATTTAAAGTAACTACTGATAATATAAAATATTTAGGAATCTATCTGCCAAGGGAAAATCAGAAACTTTATGAGAAAAATTACAGACCACTTTTCACACAAATTAAGTCTGATCTAACCAATTGGAAAAATATTAAATGCTCTTGGATAGGGCGAGCAAATATACTAAAGATGACAATATTACCTAAACTAATCTATTTATTTAGCGCTATACCAATCAGACTCCAAAAAACTATTTTAATGACCTAGAAAAATAACAACAAAGTTCATATGGAAAACAAAAGGTCAAGAATTTCAAGGGAATTAATGAAAAAAATCAAATGATGGTGGCTTAGCTGTACCAGATCTAAAACTATATTATAGAGCAGCAGTTACCAAAACTATTTGGTATTGGCTAAGGAATAGATTAGTTGATCAGTGGAATAGATTAGGTTCAAGGGATAAAACAGTCAACAAATATAGCAACCTAGTTTTTGACAAACCCAAAGATCCCAGCTTTTGGGATAAGAACTTACTGTTTGATAAAAATTGCTGGGAAAATTGGAAACTAATATGGCAGAAACTAGGCATTGATCCATACTTAACGCCGTACACCAAGATAAGGTCAAAATGGGTTCATGACCTAGGCATAAAGAATGAAATTATTAATAAATTAGAGGAACATAGGATAGTTTACCCTCTCAGACCTGTGGAAGGGAAGGTTTTTATGACCAAAGCAGAACTAGAGATCATTACTGATCACAAAATAGAAAATTTCGATTATACTAAACTGAAAAGTTTTTGTACAAACAAAACTAATGCAGACAAGATTAGAAGAGAAGCAATAAACTGGGAAAATATTTTTACAGTCAAAGGTTCTGATAAAGGCCTCATTTCCAAAATATATAGAGAATTAACTCTAATTTATAAAAAATCAAGCCATTCTCTAATTGAAAATGGTCAAAGGATATGAACAGACAATTCTCAGATGAAGAAATTGAAACTATTTCTAGTCATATGAAAAGATGCTCCAAGTCATTATTAATCAGAGAAATGCAAATTAAGACAACTCTAAGATACTACTACACACCTGTCAGATTGGCTAAAATGACAGGAAAAAATAATGATGATTGTTGGAGGGATGTGGAGAAAACTGGGACATTGATTCATTGTTGGTGGAGTTGTGAACGAATCCAACCATTTTGAGAGTAGTTTGAACTATGCTCAAAAAGTTATCAAACTGTGCATACCCTTTGATCCAGCAGTGTTACTACTGGGATTATATCCCAAAGAGATTATAAAGAAGGGAAAGGGACTTGTATGTCACGAATGTTTGTGGCAGCCCTTTGTAGTGGTAGAAACTGGAAACTGAATGGATGTCCATCAGTTGGAGAATGGCTGAATAAATTGTGGTATATGAAAATTATAGAATATTACTGTTCTGTAAGAAATGACCAACAGGATGATTTCAGAAAGGCCTGGAGAGACTTACATGAACTGATGCTGAGTGAAATGAGCAGGACCAGGAGATCATTATATACTTCAACAATACTAGATGATGACCAGTTCTGATGGATCAGGCCATCCTCAGCAACGAGATCAAATCCAAATCATTTCTAATGGAGCAGTAATGAACTGAACTAGTATACCCAGAAAAAGAACTCTGGGAGATGACTAAAACCATTACATTGAATTCCAATCCCTATATTTATGCACACCTGCATCTTTGATTTCCTTCACAAGCTAATTGTACAATAATTCAGAGTCTGATTCTTTTTGTACAGCAAAATAATGTTTTGGTCATGTATACTTATTGTGTATCTAAGTTATATTTTAATATATTTAACATCTACTGGTCATCATGCCATTTAGGGGAGGGGGGGGGGGGTAAGAGGTGAAAATTGGAACAAGAGGTTTGGCAATTGTTAATGCTGTAAAGTTACCCATGTATATATCCTGTAAATAAAAGGCTATTAAATTTAAAAAAAAAAAAAAAGTATTTTAAAATAAATCGACATATTTTATCAAAGCTTTTTCTCCCCTATGGCTATTGCAATAAACATTTTATTACAGATAGTAATTATTCACCATATTAAATGATATTTTCACTCCTAAAAACTCCTACTTGATTACAATGAATAATACAGTATATTACTTCTTATCACATGTGTTACCTCATGTTATATGCATTATGTATTATGTTGTATTATATATTATATAATTATATATATATATATATATATGTGTGTGTATATGTGGAATTTTTCTTGCCTGAATTTTATTTAATATCATGACTGAAATCCCTAATTTTGTGAGACAATTTAAAGATAGTAAAAAAAAATACTAAAATTTAATCTGCCATCTGTCTATATATATATATATATATATATATGTATATATATATATATATATATATATATATATATATATATATATATATATATATACAGAGAGAGAGAGAGAGAGATTTCGGTCCTATGTGCTGACTTGCTTAAGGATTTTTTTATACATTTTTAAAATTCAGAAATTAAATCCATTTATGATACATTTATTGGTATCCAATATTATGACTATTTATGTGTCTTTTTCCTCTTTATATCCTATTGTTTGATTTTGTTATAGATAGCATATCATTTACCATATTTCACTACAACTAATGATAGTCTGGTCTTTTCACACACATGCAAAGGTTCTTCTACATATACATAAAATATTAAGTAGAGTTTTAAAAATTTCTACTATAATATAAAATTTTTCTAAGACAACATTTTTAGCTTCACATATGATCTAGATATTAGTTTTATACTAGCATCTATGCTCTATTTGATTCATCCTCTTACTTAAAGAATGATACTTAATAATTTTTTTCTCACTTCATACCTAATTTTTTTAATAGTATTATATAATCATCATTTTCATTATCTTCCATATATGTAAGATATATGTCTCCATTGTCTCTTTAATTATTAATGCAAACAATTCTATTGATAATTTGTTTTTCTTCTATGAAACTTGCAGTGAGGAAGTTGTTAATTATGTCAGTAACTTTTTTGATGTTATGATGATTGCATGATATGTTTTCAATGTAATTGATGCTTTCAATTTTTTATTCTTCATGTATATAGATATACTTCCCTTTATTATTGCTCAAGGCAATTACATTATGATAATTGCTGACTAAAGCAGCACTTCTGTTATTTAGCTAGTCCTCTATAGAATTTATATTGTGAACCATAATGGTAATTATTGTTTCTAATTTAAATTCTGTGTTCCGATTGATTTACATTTATAGAAAAAATTATCCTAAAGTCTGGATATGGTTCTAAAATTATTATTCTTTTGATGTCCTAAGTATACTTTTTTTTTTATTCCACTGACATTGTCTCTGGATAGTAGATGTAGAGAAGTTCAATTTCTCTTGATTCTTAGTATATTATGTTTTAGCTCTGTCATTCTCAGTCTTAAGCGAAAAATTCTCATTTAATTTAAATTGATATTCTTTAATAACACACTCTTAACTGTGAGTATATGCTAAGATTCTCTGATCGGCTCTCTTTTGTTCACATTACAAACTCTCTCCTAATTGCTGCATAGCTGACTTGATTTAGTCATGAAAATAATGATATCCAAATCCATATATCCACCCCAGTCTCTTGCTTGAGCTCCAGTCACATATCTCTAATTCCTAGTTGAATATTTTAAACTTGATGTCTTGTGTTCTGGATATTGTGTAATCATCTCAAACTCAACATGTCTAAAAATGATTTCATTAACTTATTCCGCCATGACTCACAAATCTACAAAATCTTAATATATCTATTACCTCATAACCATTCTTCAAATTTCTTGGTTTATCAAACTGAACATTCTCCTGGATTCCTCATTTATCCCATATAACCAGTGAATTATCAAATTATTTTTCTTGCTTTTACTACATTTCTCACATACACTCCTTTCACCTCCATTATATGAACAGCAGCCTACTCCATAGTTCTAGTCATCTCTTGCACATCAAAAGCTCCCTATTGTTTCTAGGATAAAATACAGTGTCTACTGTTTAACTTTTAAAGCTATTCATAAGCTCCTCCAACTTACTTTTCCAACTTTATTATACACTTTCCTCTTCCTGTCCTTTATGATCCAACTAAAGTAGCCTATTTCTCACATAACTATCCAATATATATTTTACACTAGATTTCTCCCATGGAAGAAATGTATACCTACTCCATTTCTCATTCTTATTATTCTATCTTTCCTTCAACATTCTACTCAAGCCAAATCCTCACTGGGATGTCACCCTGATACCCATTAGTTTCAAGTTCCTTTTAAAACAAAAAATCCAAAATTTTTTACTTTTTTATATATGGTTATTTATTTATATGTCATCTGCATTTCTGACTGAATGTAAGCTTCTTGAGGATAAGGTTTTATTTGTTTTTGTATGTATATCCTTAGGAACTAGCAAAATGGATGTTAAACAAAAGCTTTTATATTTGACAAAATCTAACACCCATTACTAGTAAAAACACTAGAGAGCATAAGAATAAATGGGATTTTCCTTAAAATGATCAGTAGTATCTATTTACAACCATCAGCAACCATAATTTGTAATGGGGATAAACTAGAAGCATTCCCAATAATATGAGGAGTGAAACAAGGTTGCCCACAATCACCATTATTATTCAATATTGTATTAAAAATGTTTGCTTTAGCAATTAGAGAAGAAGAAATTAAATGAATTAGAGTAAGTAATGAGGACACAAAATTATCATTCTTGCAAATGATATGATGATATACTTAGAAAATCAACTTTAAAAACTACTAGAAACAATGAACAACTTTAGCAAAGTTGCAGGATACAAAATAAATTCACATGAATCACCAACATTTCTATATGTTATCAATAAAGTCCAACAGAGAGAGATACAAAAAGAAATTCCATTTAAAATAACTGTAGACAATATAAAATATTTAGGAGTCTACCTGTAATTCTAGGCTAGCTTTCTGGAGGTTCTCAGGAAAGGCCTTGGTCTCAGGAGAATAGTCACCACAAAGATCATCAGGGATAGAGTCTAAAGTCTTTATTGTTTCCTTCACAGTCTATCTCCTTCAGTCTGTTCACTTTGACTGAATGACCCTGTCCCAAGTTCTCTCAGCCCTTAAATATCCTATTACAATAATATCATTACATCATACTGAGTATATGCTAACTAGAGTGATTATATCATTATATCAAACTAGAGTGATTATATCCTTATATCATACTAAATATATGTGAACTAGAAAAACATTATCTCATTAATTCCACTAAGTTAACATCTTGTTGTAAGTATCCTTGTTTGAAGTATACTTCTCCAGAGTTCAGGCCTTCTACATCTTTTGTATTAGAACACAGGTGGTCACACCCTTCCTGACATCTCAAGAAGGAGAGGTGAAAACACCAAAAAGGAGGTGATCACACCCTCCCTGACTTCTCAGGGAGGTGAGAACACCAAACCAGATATTGTTAGCAAGTTTCCTCTGGACTGAAGGGTCTTACTTGAAACAGGTATACATAAATCCATCAACATGGGAGGTATTACTCAAGCACATAGTAATATAATGCAGGCTAGTAGTGATATAACAAACAACACGTATCAATATACTGTCCATAAGGCCTAGAAGGAGGGTATATAAATAATAATCACATATACACCTCCTTCAGCAGTCAAGAAATAGTCCAAAACCAATCTATTGTCCATGACTTCATGTGTCAGGGAATCCAGTGATTCCTGCAAGTTTTGACGTTCTGCAACAGTCTCATCATGTGTCAGGGAATCCAATGAATCCTGCAGATTTTGAATCCTATAAGTCTCATTAACAATTTTTGATGTCCATGAGTCATGCTTTTTCATCAGCACACGTAGTCAGAGATGGAACCCTATCTGATGTTTCTTGGGTCTTTTCCTTTGTTTCAAGGGTCTTCTCCATCTCTTTCTGATGGACAAGGTTTTCTTATAAGTTTTACATTGAATGGGAACAGGTGAAAGTGCAGGCAGGCCTTCAACAGCAGTCAGTAAAAAGCTGAAGCAATCAATTTTAATCCTAAATATTGTAAGATGTCTCTTCCCCATAGATTGATGGGGATTTTATTTACTGCAAAAGGAGTAAAAACTCCTGTTTCCCCTCAAATATCAATCTCAAAGGGATAGCACTAATTTCAGGTCCTATTGATCCTCCTATGCCAGACATATAGATGTCTACCTTAATTTTTGGCCAATTACTGGGCCAATTGGCACCTCTAATGACTATACGATCTGCACTCATGTCTACCAACCCTTTCAATAGTACGCTATTTATTTGTTTGTTTATTTATTTATTTATTTTTAAATTAAATAACTTTTTTATTGACCGAACCCATGTCAGGGTAATTTTTTACAACATTATCCCTTGCACTCACTTCTGTTCCGATTTTTCCCCTCCTTCCCTCCACCCTCTCCCCAAGATGGCAAGCAGTCCTATACATGTTAAATAGATTACAGTAGATCTTGGATACAATATATGTGTGCAGAACCGAACAGTTTTCTTGTTGCTCAGGGAGAATTGGATTTAGAAGGTATAAATAACTTGGGAAGAAGAACAAAAATACAAGCAGTTTATATTCATTTCCTAGTGTTCTTTCTTTGGGTGTAGCTGCTTCTGTCCATCCTTGATCAATTGAAATTAAGTTAGATCTTGTCTTTGTTGAAGAAATCCACTTCCATCAGAATACATCCTCATACATTATCGCTGTTGAGGTATATAATGATTTCCTGGTTCTGCTCATTTTGCTCAGCATCAGTTCATGTAAGTCTCGCCAATCCTCTCTGTATTCGTCCTGCTGGTCATTTCTTACAGAACAATAATATTCCATAACATTCATATAATGGTATGCTATTTACATAGATAGTGAGCATAGGACAGTCAGCTGTAACAGCTGCAGTCCAGAATATTCCTAGATTCTATTACTGGGAGACAAAACTTGGGCAAATATCATAAAATTGCCTGTTAGGAGTCTATATCAGTAAACCTGATGCTACTACTTCTCCTGGTTGGTAAGTCACACATTGTTTACTTGTATTAGTGACTGGGATATTAACTACACATTCCTCAGTTTCCCAAATCATTGTATGATAGATACATTTCACCTCTCAGGAGGTGAAATGGTCAAGCCTATTGTGCCTGGAGGCAAAGGATCTCTAGGCTGGACAGGGACAGATTTCACCTCTCCAGGGGATATCTCAGTAATCCCAGCTGCATACAACTCTATTCTCCCCAGTTGTAATCCCTTTCTCCCATTAAGTTTTTCTCAGCTGATTGATCATGTGAGAGTACTAAACTTCTAGAGACTCTCTGGTGTAACATCAGCTGGGCCCCGCTTCCCATTTCCCTGAGTCAATCTACATTCTGATGCACAATGGAAGTCTCTGTTGCATTGTGGACATAGGGTTTGGGGTCTTGTTCTCCTACCATGTCTTCAATGCCAACATTGAGCTTTCAGATGCCCTACTTTACCACATTGAAAGCATTGATGAGTCTCTCTGGAAGTACCTTTCCAAAAGGGACCCTGTCTTCCCATGTCCTAGTCTTGAAAAGTCTGCATCATAGCCTGGGTATAAAAGGCATTTGTGCCCACTGTTGCACAGCTTCTTATGATCTCCTCTAAAGAAGCATCCTTGTGTAGCCATAATATAATTCTTCTATAAATCTCATTAGCATTTTCTCTAGAAAGTTGTCTCATCATAATTTCTGTTGCTTCATTTTCACCAAGAGTTCATATGACAGCTATCTGCAAATGCCCCATAAAATCAGCAAACATTTCATTTGGACTTTGCACTATTTTTGGGAAGGCTTCCTCTCTATCTTGTCTTTCTGGAAGAGTGCCCTATGCTTTGCTAGCAGCAGAAGCAATTTGCTCATATGCTGCCACAGAGTAATTAGTCTGCACTAAAGTGTCTGCATAAGGACCTATTAAGCCTTCTAGTTGATCAAAGGTGACTGGTATATTGACTCCAGATTGCCTATGTCATTGGGCTTGTATCCTACAGAGTTCACTATACTCAGAAAGCCACAAGTTTTGTCCATGTTCTAAACGTGTTCTTGTTAAAGATTTCCAATCATTAGGGGTTAAAATTTCTTTTTTTTTTTTTGGTTAAAATTTCAAAAGCCAAATTCTCTAATATCATGTTAACATAAGATGATGTAGATCCATAACCATGCAAGCCTTTTTCAGATCTTTAATAATTTCCAGATTAAAAAGAGTGTATTTTCTTTTTTCTTGACCTGAAGAGTCAAAACTCTTCAATTACAGCGTATACTTCTATTTTTAAATCAGATGTATCCTTTCCTTCATCTTTAGTTTTATCTAGTGCCTATTATAATCATGTCATAGGGGATGGACAAAGTTGCTGCATGGGTAGTGCTAATGGTGCCACTGCCCCTCCCACTCCTCCTCCTCCTCCCTCCTCCCATGAAGGGAAAATTTACTGGGGAGAGTCATGAGATGAGGAATGCCCTAAGGGCTCCTACTGAGAAGCACCACACTCCTTAATTTTATCAGCATTGTACTTAACTCCTTTCTTGTCCAATTCTTCATGCTTTTCAGCTGCTTTGTTATATCATCCCCCTCCTGTCCTTTCTCCTTTTTCCTTATTCTAAAACTTCTGGGATTCCTTAAAGCCAATTGTATTATGTTGTATATATAAAATGTTTCCTCAGGAATTGAATCAGGACCATTATCTTTGTAATATTTGAATAGTTGCTCTCCCACTAGTTTCTACTTATCTGACTCTAATTTTTTTTTTCTTAGAAAAACAAGGAGATGTACATGCTAATATTTCTAAGAGTCCAATGATCTGCAACCAAGCTATCAACAAACCTTTCTTCTTTATTAGCCTAACTATGTTTGCTATACACTTTCCTTAGGTGCGGGAGGGAGAGAAAGGTTTTTTCTTAGTATTTGCCCCATTTCTGCTGAAAAACAAAAATTACTAGTTTACTTGCCCTATTTCCCAGTCACAAGGACTTCTCCACGGAACTTACGATCATATCAGTCGAACTGCTGAGTGTAGGTCCTTATGTCCAGAGCCCCAAAATGTACTGTGCTTCTTTCAGTGCCCCACATTGGGCACCAAAATGTAATATACAGCCTAGCTTTCTGGAGGTGCCCCAGACAAGTCTTGATCTCAGGAGGATAGTCACCACGAGGATCCTCAGGGATAGAGTCTAAAGTCTTTATTGTCTCCTTCACTGTCTGTCTCCTTCACAGTCTATTCACTCTGACTGACTAACCCTGTCCCCTGTTCTCTCAGTTCTTAAATACCCTATTACAATTACATGATTACATGGCATTCCCCATCTCATGCCAACTAGAGTGCTTATATCATTATATCATAGTAGATATATGTGAACTAGAGAACCATTACCTCATTAATTCCATTGATTTAATACCTTGTTGTAAATATCCTTGTTTCAAGCATACTTCTCCAGAGTTCTGGCCCTCTACATCTACCTGCCAAGACAAAGTCAGGAACTACATGAATACAATTAAAAAACATTTTCTACACAAATAAAGTCCACACAAAGGGAAGAATATCAAGTACTCACGGGTAGACCAAATTAATAAAATAAAAATGAAAAGTCCATGCAAATTAATCTACTTGCTCAATGTCATACCAATCAAACTTCCAAGGAATTACTTTACAAAGCTAGAAAAAATAATAACAAAGTTCATCTCAAACAACAAAAGGTCAAAAATTTCAAGGGAATTAATGAAAAAATGCAAATTAAGGTGGCCTACCTGCACCAGACCTAAAACTATATTATAAAGCAGTGGCTATCAAAACCATTTGGTACTGCCTAAAAATATAGAGTACTTGATCAGTAGAATAGGTTAGATTCATAAGACACACTAGTTAATGATGATAGTAATCTAATGTTTGATAAATCCAAAGACCCCCAGCTTCTTTGTTTTTTTTTTTTTTTAGACTGGCATAAAGAAGTTTATTGGAAGTTTATAAGTCAGCTTTTTGCTAGGAGGCTGACTTCCTCAGTGGCAAGGTCCTGACAGAAGAAAAGGTCTAGCAAAGAAATCCTGGCAGAGAGAGAGATAAAGAGGAGTGTTAACACTGAGAAGAGGGTGTCTTCTCAGTGGGCAGGGGCCTGGCAGGCAGCTGTGCCAAGGAGAAAAGGAGAGAGGGAGAGAAAGAGAGAGAGAGGTTCCTTGACAAGGCATAGACCCCAGCTTCTGAGATAAGAACTCACTATTTGACAAAAATTACTGGGGAAATTAGAAAATAGTATGTCAGAAAGTAGGCATTGACCAACACCTAATACCATATATCAAGATAAGTTGATGAATGAAATGGAGTTTATGATTTTGACATAATGAGTGATACTATAAGCAAATTAGAAGAACAAGGGATAGTCTGCTTCTCAGATTGGTGGGAAAGGAAAGAATTTATAGCCCATAGAAGAATTAGAATACATTATGAAATGCAAAAAATGATAATTTTAATTATATTATTAAAAAGGTTTTGTGCAAATAAAACCAATCCAAACAATAATAGAAGGGAAGCAGAAAATTGGGAGGGGGGGGTGGAATTTTACATCCACAGGTTCTAATAAGGACCTCATTTCTAAAATATATATTAAAATTCACTCAAATTTATAAGAATATAAGTCATTCTGCAGTTGTTAAATGGACAAAGGATATGAGCAGACAATTTTCAAATGAAGAAATTAAAACCATTTATACTCATAAGAAAAAATGCTCTAAATCATTATTGATCAGAGAAACGCAAATTAAAACAACTCTGAGGTATCATTATAAATCTCTCAGATTAACTAAGAAAAGGAAAATATAATTTTGACTATTGGAGGGGAAGTGGGAAAACTAGTATACTAATATATTGTTGGTAGAATTGTAAACTAATCTAACCATTCTGGAGAACAATATGGAACTATGCCCAAAGGGCTATCAAACTGTGTATACCCTTTGATCCAGCAGTGTCTCTACTGGGCCTGTATCTCAAAGAGATCATAAAAAAGGAAAAAGGATCCACATGTGCAAAAATGTTTATAGCAGCCCTTTTTTGTAGGGGCAAGGAACTGGAAACTTAGTGGATACCCATCAGTTGGAGAATGACTAGATAAGTTATGATATATGAATATTATGGAATATTACTGTTCTATAAGAAACAATCAGCAGGCTGATTTCAGAAAGGCCTGAAGAGACTTAAATGAACTGATGCTAAGTGAGGTGAGTAGAACTAAGAGAATATTGTACACAGCAACAACAAGATTATGCAATGATCAATTCTGATAGACGGGGCTCTTTTCAGTAATGAAGTAATTTAGGCTAATTCCAATAAACTTGTGATAGAAAGAGCCATCCGCATCCAGAAAGAGGATTATGGGGACTGAATGTGGATCACAACATAGTATTTTCACTTTTTTTATTGTTTGCTAGCTTTTTGTTTTCTTTATCTTTTTTTTTCTTTTTTTTACCAGATTGTGTGTGTGTGTGTGTGTGTGTGTACAATATGATAATTATGGAAATACATATAGAAGAATTGAATGTGTTTAACATACATTGGATTACTTGCTGTCTAGGAGTGGAGTTGAAAGAAGGGAGGGAGAAAAATTAGATCACGGGTTTTGGAAGGGTCAGTGTTGAAAACTATCTTTGTATGTATTTTGAAAATAAAAAGCTATTATTAAAAAATAAAAGCTCTTAAATTGGTTATTTTTCTTTCCTTTTTCTAAAATGATCTCTTTAGGCTGACATCATTGTGGGTTTTTTTTTTAAGACACATGTGGGATTCAGCCTTTGGTGATTCTGTTTCAGTTTTGAAAGGGAGTAATTGTGAAACTAGATTCTTTCAGAAATACCCATTTTATCAGCCTACTTTTATTTATAGTGACCCGCTCTCTTTTTTCTCAAATTGGATGGATACAGTACTCTCAATTGCTAATTGTTATTTAGTATATTCTGGCCATGCTATAAGATAGAAGCAAAAAGAAACTAATACAAAGGTAAAACTAATTTTCTAATTATATTTACTCATTTTTTACCTACTTATTACTGATCTGCTCCTGTCTCCCTATATTTCCATGATGGTTTGTCTCTCTATTATCTGAGAGAAAGAGCAAGACTCTTTGATAAGATAACATTTAGATAGTAGTCAATTTCAAGGAGCTCAACAAGGAAGAGAAAGGGGAGTTTGTAAGAACAATATGGAATAGACTAGATACTTTGACTCAGAGTCAAAGAGAGTGTACCACATATATGGCATGAAGTGAAACAACAATTTGTCTCATTCAACTTCTTGTCTATGACACTTTTTCTTGACAGCTGTCAGTGTGGCTCTAAGTCAACATTCTCTCAAAACTTGTTTGCATTTTGAGCCACTGAAATTGTGAAAAATAAATTATAAATTTTGCATTCATTTATAAAATATGTTGTAGTTATAAAAATGTTATTCTCATTTGGTCCTCACTATAAACCTACAAAATTAGAAGGAATTGTTCATTTATCATCTTAGACATCAATAAAATGAATTTCAAAGATACATGGTTTGCCCAAAGTCCCAAAACTAGCAAAATGTCAAATACACCAATGACTCCTTTTCAAGTATTCTTTCCATTATATTACAGAGCCTTTCAATAAAACTACCTCTATCATAGAAATTTTGATTATCAATAAAATATGCAAGAGGCACTTGTCAAACAATCATACCACACCGGTTTTCCTGCTGTCTACTTCCCCTACGACTTCAGACAAAATAAAATGATGTGAGATTAATAACTAATTCATATAAGAGTGAAAGGTATGTGAAACTCTTTCCCTTAAACAATGATATAATATACGTTCCCATCTAACAAATTGAAAAGAAAAGTTCAGATAGTATAAGGACTTGCCCACAATTCAGAACAGTTAGGCTTCAAGCCAGGGTGTTCTGATTTCAAGTCCTGTATTCTGTCCCATACCACAAACCTGACTCTCCATTGAGACTCTCAGCACCCTCTCCTTAACCTATTTAATAAAATAGCTAACCTGTAGTGAAATCTATAAAGAATGAAGGCTTAAAATTCACAAACAAAACAGGGCATTTTTTTCCTTTGGGGGACTCATCCTCCCTCTTCCCCTGCCAGGCACAAGTATCCAGAAAGAAGATTATCAGTTAAATTTTCTCTAGATAAAGTTAATTATAAAGGGATTTACCAGCATTTCTCAGAATGGATTTAGAATTATCTTGAACCATTTTTATTATTCTGAAGTAGGAAAAGAGTTGATTTAAATCAACTCAATTTAAATATCTAGTTAAAACTCAGTTCAAATTGTAACAGAAAGTATATTTTTGTGGCTTGATCATATTTAGATCATTATATGCAACTATGAGACAAATGGGAACTTCAATTACATAACAGATTCAAAATATGCATATTAGACCCTTATTTTTCATCAGGAGCAATTTTGTGGCTACATTTTTTTAAATGATGATTTGATTATATTTTTACTGATGTTAAATAATGCACAGGCTATAGATAGCAGATTACTGGGAAATGAACAATCTTCAATCTAAACAATTAATAATATAATGAATTTGAATAATACAATATAATAGAGATACCATGAATGTGGATAATATAGTATATTAGGTTAAACAATAAACATCTAAACATCATCAAAACCAGGGAGCAAGTAGACTCTTTTACTTACTAAAGCAGTTATCCTAAATCTTGTAGAAGACATGAGTTCAAAGTCTGTAGAAGACATGAGTTCAGACATTTATCACCTACATGACCATAGGCCAATTCCTTCATCTCAAATTCTTCATATATAAAATGGAGAGATTAGACCTCATAGCATCTGAGTTCTCCTTGCAATTCTAAATCTATGATCCTCTCATGGATAACAAGAAACAATATAGCAACCATATGCAATTATTTTAAGCAAATAAGACTGATTTTCCACCTTTAAATTGTTTCTTTTATAAGTAAAATAGACAATATCTGTCATATCTAAGTATATTGGTACTTACAATAAGGATACATTAAAAATGGATCTGATGATGCATATCTTTAATTCATACTTTTGGGAAGGATAAAATTAGTGGATCTCTTTATTTAAGTGGTTCTGAGGTGCAATCAAACTAAGCTGATAAGATTGACACTGTCTGACACCAAGATGGTGAGTTTACAGAAATGGGGGGCCAGCAAGCTCCTTAAGTAAACTTCAGGATATCAAGGTTGGAAACTGAGCTTCCATGCTGATATACAATGGAACCAGGCTTATGAGTGCAGTTATGAAAAGATAAGGAAAAGCTTGAATTTAAGGTGGCTGAATAGAGAAGCAATCAGCTAAATTCAAAAATAATGCCACAAATTGAATTATGCAGCAGCAAAAACAAAAATAGCTTCGGGCAAAATAATTTTCCAGCTGAATACTACTAAGGAAGTCAACAGGAAAGGTCTGTCTTATAGGGATCAGGCAGTCCTAGAACACAGGGCAGACTGCTTGTGACAAATCAGGAAGCACAGACCACACTCCTACAAGTCAACAGGAAGATTGGGAGATAGCTGCCTTGGCAGCAGCAATATCTTTGGATGTTCTCAACTGGAAATGGTGAGAGGTTTGAATAAATGATATGAAGAAGATTGCAGGAGACCCCTTTGCTGGCACTGAGTTCAAAACCCAGTTTAACTGACTATATGCAATTCTGGATCACAGTCTCTTCAAGATTAAAATGAGTGACAGTATTTGGGAGAGAGGGGGCCCTGGTCACAATTTCAGGGCAGAGAGGAATGTAGAAGTGCCTGCAGTCACTAGAGAGAAAGTAGGAATCTGGGTTTAAATTCCAAAACAAAATGAAGGCACTAGCAATTGTGGCTACAGGAAAGCAGGGGATCTGGCCACAGTCCCAGAACCAGGAGGAAAGCTAGTACTGATGGCTACCGGGAAATAATGTTCTTTTTTAGGTAAAGACTAGACCATATGCCAGGAGAAAACTGACAACATCTCTCCCTAAATCACACTACACAGGAAGAAGCACAGAAAACTTTCAGACTCCCAGAACTAGCTCTGAAAACAATACTAAGAAAGAGCTGGAGTTTAGGACAGTGCCCCTTCCAATCTGGGAGCAGAACCCAATGTTGATGTGAGGTTAAAAATTAAGAAATATGTATAGCATAATAAATGTGGAAATAGTTTAGAAGAATTGTGCATATTTAATCAATATTGGATTATTTGTTGTCTAGGGGAGGAGGAGGGGGGGAGAAGAAGGGAGAAAAATTTGGAGCTCAAGGTTTTGCAAGGGTAAATGTTGAAAACTATCTTTGTATTTTGATAAATAAAAAGTTATTATTTTAAAAATATTTTTAGACATCAAGAAATAAGCTGGAAAAATGAGCAAATTACAAAAATAGAGCCTGCCTATAATAATTGATGACAGAAGATCAAGACACAAAGCCAGAAGATAAAAACAATGTCAAAGAATCTATAAACTTTCAAATAAAAGTGTGAATTATGTACACATCCAACAAGAACTCCTGGAAGAGCTCAAAAAGGATTTTAAAACTCAATTAAGACAGGTAGAAGAAAAATGGGGGGATGCAAGGAAAATAGCCAGAAGAAACAATTCAGATATTGGGGAGCCTGTCAAAAACATACAAGATCTAGTAAGCTCCACATTAAAGGATATGATATTTCAAAAGACAAAAGAGCTTATAACCAAGAAAAACCTGTACAGCAAAACTGACTATAATCCTTTGGGAGGCTGGGGAGATAGATTTTTAAGGAAATAAGGAAATAGAATATTTAAGCCTACCTTAGTAAAAGAAGTTAAAACACACCCCATAAATTAACTTCCTAAGAACAAAACCTCAAGTTCCAGATGGATTCACACATGGATTATACCAAACATTTAAGGAATAATTACTTCCAATACAATAAAAAGTATTTAGAAAAATAGGCAAAGAAGGAAGCCTGGCAAATTCCATTTGTGGCATAAACTTGATACTGATAACTAAACCAGGAAGAGCAAAAACAGAAAAAGAAAACTATAGATGAATTCTCTTAATGAATATTAATGCAAAAAATCAAAATAAAACATTAGGAAGAAATTTATAGATACATACACACACACACACACACACACACACACACACATATATAAAACTAAGGTCATTTACTATGACCAGGTGGAATTTATCTTAGAAGACAGGGTTTGTACAATATTATGAAGACTATAAGCATAATTGACCATATCAATAAGAAAAACAATGTAAATGATAAGATTATTTTGAGAAGCAAAAAAAAAAAGCTAGAAAGCACAGAAATAAATGACACAATGATAAGTCATATTTATCTAAAATCATCACAATGAATTATCTGAAATAGAGATATTCTAGAAGATTTTCTTACAAGATCATCAAAAAGTGATAAAAAGAGAAATTTCATTTAAAATAATTATAATTCATGTAAAATTACTGTAAAAAATAAAAATACTGTAAACTGCAAAATAACTGTAGACAATATAACATTTTCTTTTGAAGGGTAAAACCACAATTCTTCACTTTTTTATTGATTCCTTTGATATCCTTGACCTTTTATTGTTCCAGATGAATTTTTTTCCTAGCTCTATAAAATAATCTTTTGGTAGTTTGATAGATATGGCACCAGATAAAGAGAGGTAAACTTGTCATTTATATTACATTGACTTGGCCTCCCTATAAGCAATTATTATTTTTCCATTTGTTTAGATCTACTTTTATTTGTGTAAAAATATTTCAATTGTGTTCATATAGTCCTGGATTTGTCTTGGCAGGTGGATTCTAAAGAATTCTGCAGTCATTTTAAATATTGTTTCTTTTTTTCTCTTCCTGTTGAACTTTGTTGCTAATATATAGACATGTTAATGATTTATGTGGGTTTATTATATCCTCCAACCTTGTGAAAGAAAGGATTCTGAGATTAAAAGCAAAGCAGGAAACTGAGGAAAGAGGGAAATGATTACAGCAAGTTTATCTGATAAAGGCCTCCTTTCTCAAATATGCAAAGAGCTGAATCAAATTTATAAGAATTTGAGACATTTCCTAATTGATAAATGTTCAAAGGATATAATCAAACAGTTTTCAGAAGAAAAAAATCAAAGCTCTCTTTTGGAAAAAGTACTTTTAAATCCCTATAGATGAGATAAATGTATATTCAAACAATTTTAAGATACCAGCTCATACCTACCAGACTAGCTAATATGACATAAAAGAAAAATGTCAAATGTTGGAGATAATGTGGAAAAATTGGGACACTAATGAACTGTTTGTGGAATTGTGAACTGATTTAATCATTCTGGAGAACAATTGGAACTCTGCACAAAGGGCTACAAAATGGTGATATTACCCAGCAATATCACCACTAGATCTGTACCCCAAAGAGATCAAAAAAAGGGAAAATAGTTTATTCATAAAATATTTATAGTAGCTCTTTTTGTGGTGGCAGAGAATTGTAATTCTCTGAGGGAATGTTCATCGGTTGGAGAATGGATGACTAAGTTACATTATATGATTGTGATGAAATGCTATTGTGCTATAGGAAATGATGCGTTTTAGATGGTTTCAGAAAAAAAAAAACATGCAAAGTGAAGTGAGTAGAATTAGTGACACATTGTAAATAGTAACAACAATACTATGCAGTAATCAACTATGAATGAATTAGCTATGCTTAGCAATACAATGACCCAAGACAATTTTGAAAGACTTGTGATGAAAAATGCAATCTACCTACAGAGATGGAATCTAAAAGCAAATTGAAGCATAATTTTTAACTTTCTAGATGATTGGAATGGAGGAAGGGAGCTTTGTTTTCTTTTGCAATATGGCTTATGTATAAATGTTTTGCATGATTTCATGTATATTTGTTGTTATTGCTGTTCAGTCATGTCCAACTCTTTGTGATTCCATGGACCATATTATGCTGGACCTTTCTATTTCCTACTGTCTTCCAAAATCTGTCCAAGCTCAAATTCATTCATCCTTGACATTAAGTATCCATTTCATCCTCTGCCATCCCCTTCTCCATTTGCCTTCAATCTTTCCCAACATCAGGGTTTTTTCTAATGAGTTTTGTCTTTTCATTTTTATGGCCAAATTATTTAATATTCAGCTTTAGTATTTGACTACCAGTGAATTAATTATGAGTTGAGTATGAATTAATTTATTTAAATATGGACTGATTTGACCTTTTTGCTGTTTAAGGGACTCTCAAAATTCTTTTCCATAGCCATAATTTGAAAGTGTTGATTGGCTTCTTTTTTTTTTTAGTACAACCTCATGACCATACATTGCTAATAGAAAAACCATAGCCTTCACTATATGGACCTTTGTCAGCAAGGTGATATCTCTGCTTTTTAGTATGTTGTCCAAATTCACCACACCTTTCCTTCCGGGGAACAAACATCTTTTAATTTAGTAACTATAGTCATAATCTAAAGTGACCTTTGACACTGCTTCCATTTCTTTTCCTTCTTTTTGCCAAGAAGTCATGGAACCAGTTCCCAAGATCTTAGTTGCTTTTTTATGTTAAGTTTTAAGCCAGCTTTTAGACTCTTGTCTTTCATCTTTATCAAGAAGCATCTTAAAATTTCTTCACCTTTTTCCACCAGAGTTGGATCATATGCATGTCTGAAATTATAGATATCAAGGATAGAGATAAAAGGGAAAGGATAGAATTTGGAAACCCTCTCCAAAAATAGTTTAAAAAATTTTTACATTGAATTGAGAATAAAATTTTTAAAATAAAAAATAGGGAGACTCAGTCATATACTAAATATTCATTTATTTACTAAACATCTACTATTTAATCATACTTAGGCACAATGGGAGTTACAAAGATTAGATAAGAAATACAGGTGCCTTCAAAGAATTTATAATCCACTAAGTTAAAATGTGTACAGGCCAATACAATAAAAATTGGAATTCAATAAACCACTATGGAGAGGGTTCTAATCGTCCCCACTAATAGCCAGAGATGAAGGAGGCAAGCCAATTCAGCAAAAGTAACAACTCTCCAAAAGAGTGACTAGAGGCCACATGTGCCAAGTAAATCAAATCACTGACACTATCTCCTTTTTTCACACTCTGATGGAGACTGTCCAGGAGCTTTAGTCCAAAATCACTGGGGAAAATAGTCTTCTTCCCCACTCCTGAATATAGTCACTGCATCCTACATAGCCCAGCCAGCTCTCACTGACCAATGAAAACCTTGAATAGAATGGCCACTATTTTTGCTACCACCCAATATGAACTTCTATCAATAGGCGGGTAAGTCCAAGAACCCCGAGAACAGCAGTACTTCCTCAAATAGAACAGTGAGCCTGCTTCTGTTTGGGCTCTTGAAGCTATTATCTTAGCAGCCCTTGTGGAGATTTGATCTGCCAACTGTCTCTGAAGATGTTAGTGCCCCTGCTTCCTCACTAGCTTCCGAAAACCCAGAAAGAAAAGTTCTTACCACCAAAATTACTGTCATGTGCTTCAACATCAGAAATAGATGTGATTTTTATCAGTGAAATGACATTTAAAATTTATTACCATCTGGTTTGCTACTATACTCTCATATTATAGGGGATCTCCCATATATTTTCTACTAAAATCTTCCATATATGGTTTCCTCCATTAGAATATGAGACCTTTGAGGGGAAAGACTAGCTTGCTTATCTATTTTTGTTTTCAGTGTTTAGCAAACTATTCGACACAAAATAAATCCTTAATAAATGCTTTTTCATTCATTTACAAAGAATATAAAGTAACTTGTGATAAAAGATATTAGTGACAGACTCTGAATATCCATGTCATAGACATATCTTCAACACCTAATAACTGATGCTAGCAGGAGGACCTGAGAAGAGTGGTGAAAAATAAAAATAAATATGTCTGAAACAGTGTATGTCAGCTGGGACTTATTCACAAAAATTAGCTAAAGGGGTTCATGAATTTTTAATTCTGACAGACTCTTACAACTCAAAAGACCCAATCTCACTTTGGGGAATTGCTCATTTCTCTGGTTTGTAACTCACCAGTGCCACCAAAAAAAATTAATTCCCAGAAAAATTACTACCCTCCTATTATTATTCACTAAGAGTTTACACCAGTTCTCTTTGCTAGACTGCAAATCTTGCAATTAAATTCTCAACAAAACTCTTAGAAGATGTAGACATAGTCCAATGAGCACCCTTCTCCCAAATGGCCATGTAGAATCCCAATCATTTCCAGTTATTCCAGGCATATCATGCAGTTTTGTGTACTTCTCAATAGCTGTCAGCTGGTGTTACTCCCTTCTGTACACCCTCCTGCAGTTCTATATAGCTCTCACCAGGCAGCACTAAGTTTAACATTACCTAGTTCTTTGTCTGCATTAGACATTATCTTCCTCTCTTACCACAGAGAAAATTCATCCTTGGAATTTTGGGTCTTGCAAGAGGTACTTTTGTCCCAGTATCACAACTCTAGCAACTACAGTACCTAACTAGATATCTCTTATCCTTCTCTCTCCCTTTGCTGTAACCCTTGCCAGCCCTGACCTTGCAAAAGTTTTCCCAAGAATCAGATATTATTAAATCTCACTATTTTGTATCTGTATCAGAATCCAAGTCATCAATACTTGGTTGATTATTTCAGGTTGAATATTTCTTTTGGGGTGTGTTGGAGCCATCTCAGACTAGCACATTAGAACTGATGTTCCCACTGTAAGCATTTACACCTCAGAAATACTTTTGTTAATTATCTAGATTTAAAGTGATAGGGAAAATGTTTAATATGTAGATTAATGTAAAAGTGAATCATTTACATATATATATTTTTTGAAAGCCAGTCATTAAAAATTTACTAGCATATATCTCCATCAGACTCTCAGAAGAAACATCCCATTGATTATTCCTAACTCATTTAGGAGCTAATAATGAATCCAAGTTGCCTCAAGATTATCCTTTATAGGAAGGAAAGGGATCCACATGTGCAAAAATGTTTGTGGCAGCCCTTTTCATAGTATCAAGAAACTGGAAACTGAATGGATGCCCATCAGTTGGAGAATGGTTGAATAAGTTATGGTATATAAATGTTATGGAATATTATTCTATAAGAAATGATCAGGAGGATGATTTTAGAAAGGCTTGGAGAGACTTACATGAACTGATGCTAAATGAAATGAATAGAACCAGGAGATCATTGTACATGACAGTATCAATATTATACAATGATCATTTCTGATGAACATGACTCTTTCCAACAATGAGATGATTGATGCCAGTTCCAATGACCTTGTGACGAAAACAGCTATCCACACCCAGAGAGAGGACTACAGGAACTGAATGTGGATCACAATATAACATTCTCACTCTTTTTGTTATTGTTCTCTTGCATTTTGTTTTCTTACTCATTTACTTTCTTTTTTTGATCTGATTTCTCTTGTTAGGGCTATGCAAGGGTCAATGTTGTCCAATTATCCATGCATATGTTTTGAAAATAAAAAGTTTTGTTAAAAAAAAAGATTATCCTTTATAGCCTAAGTTACTTCTATATAAGTCTGCTGGATAAGACTAATTTATTCTCAAATTATAGCAACTCTACTTAGGGTTCAGGAAATGGGAAAGGAAAAATGCTCTTAGAAAAAACTACTACATTTCTTCCATACAAACACATACATAAATATTATAATCCCATTGAAGTATTCAATGTGCCCTAATCATCATTCACATAGAATATCTTCACATACATAATATCAAAGCTTCTTAAGCTGTGGGTTGTAAACTCATAAGGGTTTGTGTGACTGATTGTGAAAAAATTTTGGTAATAGTTAAAGAATTCTGAATACAACAACCAAAAATTCAAAATCAAATGCATAATGAATTTGAGGTGTTTCTGGCAGCACTTGTCCCTGTTACATCATGTGACTTCATTGCAGTCTTAATTCTGAACACATAACATGCACACTTTGGACTATGCATCCTTGGAATGCTGCCAGAAACATCTAAGATTAAATCTGAGATGGGAATGAATAAAAATTTCTCAGGAGAAAAGGCGTCCCAAGTGGAAAAAGTTTAAGAAGTCCTGTATTATATATGTACTAAATACACAAAAAGACTGACTACATATCTTTATAGAATATTATTGACTTTTTGTCTGTGTTACTTCCTTTAAATATACTGGAAATGAATTGTGAAATAAGTTAACATGAAATTAAAGAAATAGTTTTAACTCAGAGAGCAATAACTAAGGCAACCTCTATATAATATTCTCTCTTGTTAACACTGAGCAGGACCCTCAAAGTTTCAAAAAGTTCCACTATTTCCCAGACCACTAGAGATCACTCAGTAACTCAACTGTTCTCTTTCATGGCCTGAAAAGTCTTTTTGCCTTTTCCTCTTGGTTTCACCATTCATTGTATTATTCTTGCTAATATACCTATAAAGATGACTGATAATCACCATAATACTCATTTAAAGACCAGTAATTGCCATAATTATGTTGGATTTACTTATATCCTTTGGAATAATTCACTCACTTGGATTCTCTATGCTTTGAAACCTATGATTCAGACAGGCAATATCGAAATCCTAGCCATTTTAATATACATGTAATTACAGTGTAAATAAGCAAATTACTCTGCTACTTTTCACAGAAATAAACATAGCTTCTTACCCCCACCACCTTTATAACTCTTCTATGCTGAGCATTTCCCAGTATACTCCCCCAGCACTTAGCACACAGTGAGAATAGATTTCTTAAAGCCTTTCTTAGGGACAAAGAGGCAGAAAAGCAAAGACCCATGCTGACTTATTTTATCCAGTCACTGATTTGCCTCAGCTTGTGTTTTACAATAAGCTCTGGGTGACAATTCCTAGTTGTATGTTCCCCATTCCTTAAAACTAAAACCAGCTTTCAGTAATAATAATGATGATATGATGATAACAACTAGCTTTTTTACAGTGAATTAACATTTGTAAAACGTTTTATTTATGTTAACTCATTTGATCCTCACAATAATCTCTTAATTGCCACAATTTATGATCTTTTCTTAGTCCCCAAACTTCCTGACCTGTTTTTATATTTTAATACATTTTTAAATTTTTATTTTATTTTTAATTTGTGAACTAAAACAACCCTTTTCATAACACAGGGAAATTTTTTTCAAAATGATAATTGCACAAGAAACCGAAAATCTACTATGTAAAACTTTTTCCTTTCAAATATATGACAAAATTATCGTGTAATATTTTACTAAATTTCCTCCCCTCCCAGCCTAGAAATGGCTACCATTAAACACAAATAGGGATGGATGGATGGATGGATGGATGAATAGATAGATAGATAGATGGGTGATAAAGATTATATATATATATAATTATTCTAGGCATACTTCTCTTTATCAATTCTTTCTTCAGATGTTGATAGGACCTTTCTTCAAATGTTCTTTATAGCAAATTTTGGTATTTATAATATGCAAAATAACTTATTTGCTCAGTTATTCTTAAAACAAGAATGTTGTTATATATAATATTTTCTTAGTTCTGTTCATTTCACTCATTATTTCATGAAAGTCCTTCTAAAATAATTGAATCCATTATTTCTTACCACACAGCAGTATTCAATTGTTAGCATATGCAACTTGTTTAGCCATTCCCCAACTTATGAATACCCCATCAGTTTCCAATTCTTTGCCACCAGAAGGAGAGCTACAATAAACATTTTAGATCATATAGGTCCTTTTCCTTTTTCCCTAATCATCTTTGGAAATTGATCAAGTAATGATATTGCTGGGGTAAAGAATATATATAGTTTCATAACTCTTTAGACATAATTCCAGATTACTCTCCAAAAATAGTTGCATCAATTCACAATGTTTCAATAACAATGAATTAGTGTGCCAATTTTTCTACATCCTCTCCAATATTTGTCATTTCCCCCTTCTATTGTTTTAGCCAGTCTAGTAAGTGTAACATGATGTCTTAAGATTGTTTTAGCTTGCATTTCCCTAAGCAATGTTTAAAGCATTTTTTCATATAATTATAAATTGTTTTGTTTTCTTCGTTGGAAAATTTCCTGTTCATATCCTTTGACCATTTTTCATTTGGGGCATTGTGACTTACATTTTATACCTAAATTCTCTCTCCTTTCTGGGAATCCATATCACTGCTTTCATTTGATTTTTTCCTCTTATCTTCATGGTTATTACTCCTCTGTCTTCTTTGCTATGTCATTTTTTGTCTTTTATAGCCTCTTCATGGATGTACCTAGGTTCTGTTCTGCATGCTTTTCTCTTACCTCTTTGTACAGTCTCTTTCTTTGTGAGCTTATCACATTCCATGAGTTTAACTGTCATCTCTATGTAGACAATTCTCAGACCTATGTACTCAGCCTTGGTCTTTCTCCCTAACTGTAATCCCATGTCATCAATGTATCCATCTGATGTTTCTTAGGAATCTCTGACTCATCACTCCAAAACAAAATAAAACTCTATTACCTTTCTTTCAAAATTCTTATCTCCTCCTAAAATCTCTACTGAAGTTGAGGATAGCATTATGTACTCAGTTATTTGTGTTTAAATACTCAAAATTGTCCTTGTCTCTTCCACTCTCTCACATTCAATTCCAATTAATCATAAAGTTTTATTGGTTTTACTTCCACAATATATTTTGTATCTACCCACTTTTCTCCACTCATCCTCTGATTCAGGTCATCAACTCTTATCTAAACTATTGCAATTATTTTTAATTGATCTCCTTACTCAAACTCTCTCCTCTCCAATTCATTCTCCAAAGAGCTTCCATAGTATGATCCTTAAAACACAGTTTCCATAAACATTTCATTTTCCTCCTCAAGTAGCTCCAAGACTTCCCTTTTATCTCTACAATAAAATATAAACTTCATCATTTTGCTTTTAAAATCCATCATACTACTGATGCTGAGTGAAATGAGCAGGACCAGGAGATCATTATATACTTCAACAACAATACTATATGATGACCAGTTCTGATGGACCTGGCCATCCTCAGCAATGAGATCAACCAAATCATTTCCAATGGAGCAGTAATAAACTGAACCAGCTACACCCAGAGAAAGAACTCTGGGAAATGACTAAAAACCACTACATTGAATTCCCAATCCCTATATTTATGCCCACCTGCATTTTTGATTTCCTTCACAAGCTAATTGTACAATATTTCAGAGTCTGATTATTTTTGTACAGCAAAATAACAGTTTGGTCATGTATACTTATTCTGTATCTAATTTATATTTTAATATATTTAACATCTACTGGTCATCCTGCCACCTGGGGGGGGAGGGGTAAGAGGTGAAAAATTGGAACAAGAAGTTTGGCAATTGTTAATGCTGTAAAGTTACCCATACATATAACCTGTAAATAAAAGGCTATTAAATAAAAAAAAATAAAAATAAATAAAAATAAAAAATAAAATCCATCATACTTTGGTACTGCCAGACCCCAAAATAATTTATCTTCTAGTAAAGTCCCTACAATGTTTAACTCTAGATTTTCAGGAATAGCTCTTTTGTGTGTGTGTATGTGTGCAGGCGCACATTAAAACAATTGATCTTAAGTGACTTGTCTATGGTCACACAAACAGGAAGTATTAAGTGTCTGAGGCCAAATTTAAACTCGGGTCCTCCTTACTTCAGGGCTGATATTCTATCTGCTGTGCCATCTAGCTGCCAAAGAGTAGCTCTTTCTTGAGCACAAAGCCAGTACTTATCTCTGCTGCCAAATGTCACACTTCTTAAAGTTGCTTTGTCATCCAATAAGGACAAAAGAGTTTTAAATTATTTTTAACTAACCCTGCTAGGTGAAATGTTTCTTGCTAAGGAAGAAGCTTCACTATTAGATACCACAACAAATTGTGATTCTCTTGGGTGAAATTATTGATTGTTTTTATGATTTGTTGTTTGATCCATTCATTTTTTAAGGTTAGATTATTTAATTTCAAATTGGTTTCAATCTATTTTTCCTGGCCCTTTATTGAATATAATTTTTATTGCATCACAGTCTAAAAAGCAAGCATTTACTATTTCTACCTTTCTGTATTTGATTGTGAGGTTTGCATGCCTTAATACATGGTAAATTTTTGTGTAGGTAGCATGTACTGCCAAGAAAAATGTGTATTCCTTTCTATCCTATTCAATTTTCTCCAGGGGTGTATCATATATGAATTTTCTAAGATTCTATTAATATCCCTAGTTTCTTTCTTGTTTATTTTATGTTTAGATTTATCTAATTCTGAGAGAAGAAGGTTGAAGTTCCTTACTAGTATAGTTTTGCTATCTATTCCTATAACTGACTTAATTCTCTAAGAATTTGAATGCTGTTCCACTTGAAGCATATACATTTACTATCAATACCTTTCATTCTTGATGGTACCCTTTTACCATATGTAGTTTCCTTCCTTATCTCTTTTAATTAAATCTATTTTTACTTTTGCTTTATCTGAGATCAGAATTGCTACCCTTGCTTTCTTTTTTGCTTTGACTGAAGCATAATAAATTTTACTCCAACCTTTATCCTTATCTGTATGTATCTATCTGTTTCAAATGCATTTCTTGCAAATATATTGTAGAATTCTGGTTTTTAATCCACCTAGTTATTCACTTCCATTTTATGAAATAGTCCATCACATTCACAATTATGATTACCATCTGTGTATTTCCCTCTGTCCTTTATATATTTTTGTTCTCTCTTTCTACCCTGTCACTTCTTAGTAGTATTTTGTTTCTGACCTACCCCACTGTCAACCTTTGCTCCCTTTTATCACCCCTCCTCTCTTCTCTTACTCTTTTTTCCTAGTGTTTCTGCCCTCTTTTCAATCATGTCTCTCCCTTTTCTTTTCTCTTTCTCCTCCTACCTCCTTAAAGGGTAAGATAAATTTCTATACCCAATTGAGTGAATATGTTCTTCCCTCTTTGAGTCAAAACTGATATTAAGCTTCAGACAATGCTTTCCTCTCTCTTCTTTTCCTCTATTGTAATAGGTCTTTTTGCTTCTTCATGTGATCTAATTTACCCCCATTTTACCTGCCCTTTCCTCTTCTTGCAGTATAATCATTTTTCCATACCTTAATGTCTTTTTCTTTAATATCACTTTAGAGACAAATTATACCCACATCCTCTGTTTGTGTATACCCCCTCTAACTGCTCTAATAAAAGCTACAGTTCTCAAAAGTTGCAAGTACCATTTTCCCATCTAGAAATATAAATAGTTTAACTTTTAATTTTTTTCTTTCCTATTTGAAAATATTTGAATTTTTTCTAGAAGCTAGCAGTATTTTTCCTTGATATTATTATTCTGAAACTTTGCAACAATGTTTCTTGGGTTTCCCTTGTAAGATCTCTTTCTGGAAGTTATTGATGGATGTTTTCAATGACTATTTCCCACTCTGGTTCTAGTATATCAGGGCGATTTTCCTTGATGATATTTTGAAGATGCTATCCAGCGTCTCTTTTTTTGGTCATAACCTTCAGGTAGACCAAAAAAAAATTTAATTGTCTCTCCTTCCTTTTCTAAGCTGTTGACTTTCTCTTGCATATCTCTTTTCTTTTCTCATTTTTTTCTCCTATCTTTCTTATCTGCCTTTTTAAATCCTTTATGAGCACATCCAATAAGCCTTTTTTGACTTATATCACCCTTGGAGATTTCTCCTGTGGGCATCTTGTTCTCTTCTGAGTTTATGTTTTGGTCTTCCCTATCTCCATAGTAGCTTTCTATGGTTAAGGTTCTTTTCTGTTTCTTGCATGTTTTCTTTCTTTCTTTTGTCCTATTTTGTGATTTTTAAGGTTGAGTTCTGGTCCTGGAGTTTAGAGGGCATTGTACCAAGGTTCTTGTTCCACTCTGAGTCTTTTGAGCCTTGAGCACTGGGGCCCCTTGTGTTTGGTGTCTTGCTCATAGCAAGGGGTAGCCCTATCTACTCTCTCCAGGAAATAGCCTAGTTTCTCTAGTTGACAACTTGCTTTCTGAGCTGAGACTGGAGCTGTATCACTGGCCTGCTCTTCTACTGAGCCAGGACTGAGTTTTCAGTTGCTGATCTGATGTGATTAAGACCTTCTCAGTGACTTTTCTGGGCACTGTCTGAGCTGAGCTGAGTAACCCTTTCATCCCACTAAGACTGACTTTTCTGGAAGTCCTTCTAATCTATCTTGAGCTAGAGGGTGGTTTAATTCCATTAGACTCTCTTCAGAGGCTTGAGGGGTTCAAGGAAACTGAAAAAGTTTGAAGAGCTTCCTAGCTTCATTTTGTCATCTTGGTCCCTGCCAACTGTGAGTTAGAGAGAGAAAAATCTTCTTTCCTCCCCTCAAAGATGCTCATGTCTCTTGTCTCAGCTGGCCCAAATGGTTTGGGTTCTTTAAAAATCACATAGGGTCATACCCAATCTTGTTTGTTCAGTGACTGTTTTCTCTTCAGATTCACTCAAGAAACTTGTACAAACGTCATAAAGGAATCACCTGGTAGAATTTTTACAGTTAGCATCTCATTATCCTTTTTTTCTTTTTTACAGTTTCCCTTATTATGTTCCTTTTTCCATGGTCCTGGGTTTACAAGGACTCTTTTATGTACAGTTGAGGAACTGAGAAGCAAAGAATATCAGAGACTTATCCAAGATCACATAGGTAGTTAGTAGAACAAGCAAGAACAAAAAAAAATATTGCAGACATTTTTATTAATTAAGCAATTCATTTTTGATCATTGAAAATTTTGTTTAAATTTACTGATACCTTTACCTTTTTATGTATTTCATTAATAGATTTATCCATTTTCTACCTATACCAATGGATTCATCCTTTATAGCAAAAAGAAATGTTTTAAGGATTTTAAAAAATCAGTTTAGCAAAACTAATCACCCTACCATTAAGTTTGACAGTATTTGGAATGATCTGCACTAGCAGTCTCCCACTTCCACAAGGAAAGGAAGGAGAAACACCTTTCAACTCTTTGCTCTCATTTGTTCTTAACTCTTTTTAAAGGTCATGCTTATTCATTATAATTAAAGAATATTTGTTTTTGTGATTGTTCTTAATTTTTCTATTTACACTGTTATAGTTATTGTATTTTTCCTGATAATGCTTATTTCATATTGTGTTAATCTACACATGTACTCACAATATTTCTCTGGATTTTTCATTGTCACTATTTCGTATAGTCAGCAACATTATATGCATAATTTATTAAACTATTTTTAGGTTATTATATCTACATTATTCCCAGGTATTTTAAACAATTCAAGTCAATAAATATTTATTAAGTGCCTATTATATCCCAGGCAATTTACTAGATGCTAAGGATAAAAAGACAAAAACAAAAGATTGGACCTTAACAAACTTATATATTGTGAGGAAGAGTATATAATATGTAAATAAAATTAATTTTTAATTAAAAATACAAAATAAAAAATTGAGGAGGAAGAAAGGACTAATAGTCCTAGTGGTCTAGCAAATACTGACAGAGAAGGTATCTCTTGAGTTCCGACTTATTAATAAATAAAAATTTTGAGAATCAAAGATGAGAAAGGATTAAATAAACCTTATGAACAAAACAGAGGCAAGAAATTATATGTCAATTATAGGGAACACCTAGTGGTACAACTGAACTGGAACACACAATGAATTAAAAATAGGACAAAATAAAACTGGAGCCTGCTTGTTAAGAGCCTTAAAAGGCAAACTGAAGAGATTGTCATTTTTCCTAAAAAGAATCTGGGAAATGTTGAAATAATTTGACAGAGGAGTGATGTAATCAAACCTCCCCCTTAGATAAATTATTTTGAGGCTGTGTGATGATAGATAGGGGGAGAGATCTATTTGAAGCACTAAAACTCATTAGTAGGCTAATATAATAGGCTTAGGAGAAGTGATATGGGTTATTACTAGTCTTGTGGCTATACAAGTAGAAAAAAATTATCTGGATGTAAGAAAAGCTGTACAAGTAGAATCCATAGTATATTGCAACTATCTGAGAATGGAGAAATAAGAGAAAAAATAGAAGACAAGATTATAAATCTGAGTGAAAAGGGGAAATGTTAATGTCCTTAATAAGGAATTCACAGAATTGGTTATAATTAGATCCAAAAGAGATGATATATTTCATTTTAGATGCATCAACTTTGAAATGCTGATGGTGAATTCATTTGGGAATGTTTAGTGGGGAGTTGTTAAATCAGGACTGGAAATCAAGAAGGAAATTAGGTCCCAATCTGTGAATCATCATTCAATCAATAAAAATGTATTAAGTGTCCCTTCTACATGCCAGTCACTAAGCTAGATGCTGTATAAAGAAAAATATGTGACAGTCCCTTCCATCCAGGGCCTTACAATTTATCATAGATGACACCATGAATACAAATAAGTATGTATAAATTTAAAAAGATGATTTGGTTCTTTTCCTCTTTATCTCTATCATCTTACTCATATATATCTATGTGTCAGTGCATTAATATAGTACTATACCTTTTAAAAGTATGATTACTGTTTTTTAATTGAATCGACCTAGGTGGTCAGCTCTAGAAACTTTTATCAGACTTGTAAAGGATTCCATGAAATTATACTAAAGGGTAGCAGATTGGGAATGGGAGGTGAGTTTAGGCTAGAATTCTCCCAATACTTCTATTACTATCCATCACTGATATTATGCAGTAGAGTTACTCAATCATACAGTACCTGCCACATAGAAGGCACTTAATAAATATTTCTTTACTGACTAATTAGAAGATAGCAGGTAGCAGAGACACACTCCCCAGATAGACAAAGTGGGACCACAATTTGCAGTAGCAAAGAAAAAAAAAAAGCAATTTAAGGATTAAAAAAAAAAAAAACCTAACCCTGTAAGAATTCAGTTTAGGGAAGGAGAAGATCATGGCAGCCTAGCTGAGTGACCAGCAAAGCAGAGATGTTATTCCTTATGTGTTATGAGCCAGAACTTGAAACAAGGTGATAACTCAATGGAATTGATAGAAACAGTACTTAAGGTAACACCTTTGAGAGTTCACACATTAGCTCACACATTTGGGAGATTTCAGGGTTCAGTATGAGATATCCAAATTCACACCTCCCATAATCCCACTCTCAGAGGAGGAGTCAATCTTTGAGTTTACGCCTCTAAAAGAGCATAAAAACACCTGAGCTCAGTCAGGAGAGTTCAGTTGAAAAGATTCAGAGTGGAGGAGCGTCAGGTTGGAAGATTGCCAGGAGTCAGAGTTGAGCTAGAGACAGAAGCCAACTCTTGGAAGCGGAGACAGATTCATTCTATATTCTACCTTTGTGCTGGCTGGAGACATTCGGAGGGAGCTAGGGGCTGAAGCTCAAGACTTTGAAGGACATAATAAAGTACTGGATTTTAACTCCTGGCTGCGTTTGAAGTGATTATTACTTTGAACTGAAACTAAGACTGCCTCCAGAAACCTCCCCAAGAAACCTGCTCCCACAGAGAGAATGATCATATTATAAAAAAGAAGAGAATACCACACTTATGCCTTCAATAATCTTTAATATTTTGGTGGTACTTTGCACTGTATGAGGATCTCATGAGTAGAAAAAGGATATAAAAATTTTACTTTCTCCTCACATACAGGCCTCATTGTATTCAGCAAGTTCTTCTTTAAAGACTTTATTATTATATTATAATTCACATGATGAAAGTGAGGAAAGGACAGTTAGAGTCTACACTAGAGAATATGTGTAACCTCCCACTCCGAGGTTACTAATTGCCAAGGCCATACATACCAATCTTTCCCAGATAGACATGAAGATGAGACTAATATTAAAGGTGCCAAACAGCCTTTCTTTATTGGTAACCTCAGCAGGAGTTAGCAGGAAGTATGAGAAAATGTATGTATGTCTCTGCATCTCTCTGCATCCTGAATCTCTCTACCTCTCTGCCTCTCTCTACTTCTCTCCACATCCTTCTCCTTGTCTATGGTAAAGTTGGCCATTTATATTTACTCTCCTCTGGGATTGCCCTGTGCCTAGCCCACTCAGCACTGAGCAGGTGGATCCACAGAAGGGAGACACTTGAAATTAGTGCTGCATCCTAAGAAAAGATTTAACACCTGTAAGACACCTCCTGCCTCAGAGGCCAAGCCCCCTTCTACCTCCTGGGTCCACCCTACCAGCTGGCATGGCATACATGGCAATTTTCAGAAGGAAAGTCTCTAATAAATATGAAGCTATCTTTAATAGCTTTTGAATTAAATCATTTTGATATAGTAGCTAAGAAAGATAATTCAGTCTTTGGCTACATTGAGAGATAAAACATTCAGGAATAAATAGACAATTCAGGGATAAGTAGGCAAGGGAATAATACTTTTGCCTCTTTAGACAACATAGAATAGTTATAGGCAACACATTTTAGGGAGAATATTCATAATGTAGAGGATATTCATAGAGAAACAACTGTTTAATTTAGGTGAAAGGCCTCCAGTTTATGCTATATAAAGATCATCTGAAAGAACTGGGGCTGTTTAGCCTGGCAAAGATAGGAAAAGCAGCTGGATAGCACAGTGGAGATGACAGGATTTGGAATCAGAAAGACTTGAGTTCAAATCCTGCTTCAGAAACTCCATAGATATGTGATCTTGAGCAATTAATTTACCTTCACTGTGCCTATTTCCTCATCTGTGTTCTTGTTGTTACTAAGTCATTTTGACCCTTACTAACCCCATTTAGGGTTTTCTTGGCAAAGATACAAAAGTAGTTTGTCATTTTTTTCACCAGTAGATCCAGTGGATCCATTTTCTCAAGCAGTCAAAGGTTAAATGATTGCCTAGAGTCACACAACTAAGAAGTATTTAAAGATGGATTTGAACTGAGGTTTTTGTGACTCCAACCCTGCTCCATCCACTGAACCTCCAGCTATCTCATTCCTCATCTATAAAATAGGAGTAAAGACATCCCCTACTGCACAGATAAGTCATGAGGTTTAATAACACTTATCATAAGAGTTAATAACAGGTATCAATTACTTTGCAAACCTTATAGCACTATTTTAAAAAAAGAATGATATACCTTTTGTGAAGAGACAGCTTATATTTGTCTTCAAGTATATGAAGGGATTCCATGTGAAAGAGAGATTAAATATGTTATATTTGACCAGAGAAGACAGAAATAGGAGCAATGGATAGAAGTAGCACAAAGAGGCATCTCTAGGGAGAGGCAGCTGAGGAAGAGAAGAGAAAATAAACAAAATTAAAAGAAATTTACATGATAATTTTGTTGTATATTTGAAAGGAATAGCAAGTTGTATATAGCAGATTACCAGTTTCATGTATAATCTTTTTTTATTGTTCTGTTATGGAAATTAATGTTTAATTCCATAAATTAAAAAATAAAAAGAAATAGCAAAGGGAAAAACTTAGATGTGATATTAGAGAAAATAAGAATAAAACTCCCTAATAATCAGAATTATCCAAAACTGCAATGTGTTTCCTCAGCCAGGTATTAGGTCCCCCTTTATTGGAGGTCTTCAAGCAAAGGCTGGATAATTACTTATCAGGCATACCATAGAACATTCTTTTTCATTTAGATACAGATTGAACTAAGTAGCCACTATAGTCTCTTTTGACTCAGATCTATAATCTTTAAGTTTGGCTCATAATGTAACTTTTGATGAAAACCATAATTTTTGCTATCTTTGTGTGACTTTCACTAGGGTAGATGCCAAGGAAGATTGAGCCGAGCATACAGCTATATTCTTATGCTCTACCCTCTTTATTAATATAGGGAGTTGAAGAGGTAGAGGAAGAGGAAGGGAAGCAGACTACATAACTAAACTGCAGAACTAGGATATTAAATGAAGCTGATTTCTTCTCTGTAATTTATACATTATCTAAAGTCTTCTTGGAATGTGTTTAATAAAAAATTCACATCTCATTTTAGTAGCTTCCAAATAGTATATATATTTTTAGCACTAGAAATCGGGGGCAGAAATTAAGTTTGGCTTCAACTAGTGGTTTAAAGGAATTGTATCATAAATTATTATCTTTTACAACATCTTAAACAGTATTTATTTCCATGTTTTGATAATACACTGCATTCTTGCCATGAGGCTTTTCTTGGGGCACATGTTGTGGCTACCTCACACACACCCACATATACACAGAGACACATACCCAAACCTTTATATTTCACTTGCAAAAATCCCCTTGATGAGAACTGAGAGGTCAAGTTTATATCAAATTCTCTATATTTATCATCATGTTTCCAATATAAACACTGTATTGTCCAGTGTCATAGGATTTGAAGGAAAGTTGATCACCCATCCATTTTCCGAAGAGCCTTTTTGGATTTCAAAGATACTGAGAGAGTAAACACAAAAGGAAGAAATTCACTCAACTCATTCTCCCATATCTCCAATAAGTATACCAAAAAGAAGAAGAAAATGGGAGAAGAATGGTTACTATTTATTTAATCTGAGATGACAGGAAAATGAGAAGTTAAAAACAACTTTGGTCCCTATATGGCATCCATGAAATTGCAACATTAATCAATAATTTAAAGTTAGAGAATGAATATTTTATGGGCTATACCTGTGGTCAATCACTAATAATTCCCACTGGAATGCAAGACAAATTAATATTTGATAGAGTTAGCCAAAGATGATCAGGAGGGGCAATAAGATGCCATTAGCATGTAGAAATAGTTTATTTTAGGAAAAGAAAAAGATCCTTATGTATCAAACAGAATAAAGCATTAAATATGAAAGAGAGATTGTTGACTCAAAGGTGATCAGCTTATGAATTATAGCAACTCCAACATCATGGCTATAGATAAATTTCTGTCAACAATTTCATTACAATGAAGACATCAGTGATGAAGTTCTCTATACCAGTAGGAAGTCTCAGTTTATCACCGCAAATATGTAGTAATCAAAACCATGGTAATTTTACTTATTCATTCTCTCTTCCTTCTCACCTTATCTTATTTTACATATATCCACCATGCCTCTGTATTGCCTGTGTTAAGTACAGGCATTCTTAAGACTGGGATAGTGAAGTTTATATATTTGTTGGGCTTTTGCTTTTTAAGTCCTCTAAGTCATTTTTCAGGCATGTTTGACTCTCTATGATCCCATTTGGGATTTTCTTGCTAGAACTACTGAAGTGGTTTGTTGTTTCCTTCTCCAGCTCATTTTATAGATGAGGAAACTGATGCAAACAGGATTAAGTGATTTCCTTATGGTCATACAGCTAGTAAATATCTGAGACCAGATTTGAACTCACAAAGATGAAACTTCAAAACTCGGCCCCCTATATACTGTGCCACCTATCTACCCTTTGTAGGTCTAATACCTAGAGCATTATAGGCATTTATGTGTTTGTTAATCAAATATGTTAGCTCATCAAATCTATTCTATGAGTTCAATTATAGAAAATGGATTCTTGTATGTGCCCTTCAACTTTTTGTAATCACATTTTTAAACATTAGATCTTTTATGGCTCTGGTTTAGTCTCTTTCAACTTTAGTGACTGACAATTTTAAACAGAATTTCAACCTAGTAATGCTTTTATTTTGTGTGGTTTTTTTTGTTTTTATGTCTGTTTTCCATATATAAAATACTGTTTAAAAAATAAGGCCCTATCAAAGTTTTTATGACTGGACTTGCAATTCAGGACTTGGATGATATCACTAAAATAAGTGCCATTTCCCCCCTATTGAGCAATGTAGAAGGGCATTTCACTCCTGCTATATTGATTAATAAATTATACACAGTAAGATCTAAATTTCTTAAGACTTAAGAATTTGTTCATTTCATTCTCGTCAGCAATTTTTAAAATCTTCATTATTACAGTGGGATTTGAGTTTCAAGAGAACATAATTGCAATCAATAATTTTCAGAATCAAAAATCAACTACTAGCGTCAGACCTAGAAGGACAAAAATTCTAGATAGGCAAGGCACTTAGCTCATGAAGGTCAACTAATGCAAGAAAGAACAGGCAATTATCATTAGACTTAGACTGTTAAGGGCCAAAATCTGGGAAGAGAATAAATTAGCCAGATCATCATTAGTGATCAGACTATATTAAATATTAGTTCTGATCTTTGAGCAGACATTATTTTTCTCTGTTCTATTTTATATTCTCTTCTGACTGTTAGCAGCTTTTGGCTCACATGAGTTAATTATAAGGCTGGAGGTGAACCCTGAGCCTGATTGGAAAGTACCATTGTCCCTACTCCAAAGAGAAGTTGGGACATTTTCATCACTAAAATCACTACAAGGGATATAATGTTAATTCCCTCTATTAAATTCTACAAACAGAACACTGTGAGACAGAATGAGAATGTAAAGTGCTTTGTAACCTTAAAGCACTATGTAAATATAACAATGATTTGTTCTTTCCCCATAGTCTGAAGTCCAGGTCTCATATTTCATTTCTCCTATCAGGGTTCTCTAGCATCCTTAGGGAATTTGTCATTTCTCTTTGCCATTGGCTAAAGCTTTTATCAGTTATGTTCCACCAATTTGGAAAATCCAAGAAACTCAAATCCACTTAACAGTCAGATTAGCTTTCACAAAGGAATATCTACTTCAAAGATATAGTGAGGAAAAAAATGCAAACATTTCCCTTAATATCACAGGGTTATAATTCCTCCTATGCCACCTCAGGTCACAGAAAAGGGAAAAGTAATTTGTCTGGAAGCTTAATTCAGTTCCTCTATAATATCATGATGCATTACAATACATTCCATACTCTAATACATTCAAGTCCAACCCCTTACCCTTTTGATTTCCATGCTATCACAGGACAACATCTAGACTAGACTCTTGGGCTCCAGGATCCAGAGAGCTTTGATTTTCTGGGTCTAGGACTCCACTTAGTGAACATTAAAAAGTACAAATAAAGCAAACTAAAGCCCTAAACTCATTTCTTATTCTGGCCTGGAAGGAAAGGGGAAAGTAGTTTTCAAGCCCAAACCTGATTATTCCCTGGTGTATACTGTAGATAATATAAAGGAGCACTTTACCCCTGGATTATTACAGAGAGAGACAGAGAAACTGAGGCAGAGACAGAGATACAGAAAGAGATAGAGAGAGCAGAAACAGATAGACAGACATAGGGAAAAAGAGAGGGAAGGGAAGAGAGGGAGGCAAGGAGAGAGACAGAGATGAGGAAGAGAGACGGGGTTGGGGGGGAGGAAAGGACAGAAGAAGAGAAGCAAGGAGAGAGAGGGAAAAGAAGATAGGAGAGGAGAGGAGAATAGAGGAGAGAAGAGGAGGAACCAGAGCCTTTCAATCTAGTATAGTGTATAAGGAGAGATCTATAGAAAGATCTATATCATACATAGGAACAAATATAATATAAAATGGACCATGATAATTGCGTTTAAAACAATTATAGATTGTTATATAATGTCAGAGGAGAGACATACGTTCAATGAGAGATATGCCAAAGGTCCAGGAAGTGGTAAGATTTTTATATAGAGAAACAATTTATGAATGAGAACTTTATAGGATGGGGAATAATATGAACAAAGGCAAGAGAATGAAAAGTACACAAAGAAAAAGGCAAGAGTGTCCTTTTTCTTTTCCTGAGAAACAATTTGGAAAAGATATAATGTGTAGAAAGGCTGAAAAGGCCAGGTTGGTATTGGATTATGGAGAAATGTGAAAAGGAAATTAGTCATTATAAATAGCATGGTACAGTGGAAAGAGAGCAGAGTTCAAAACCAGGAAGATTCAAATCTCAACTTTGACATCTGGATGAATCTGAGCAAGACTTCTGGGCACATTTCCCAGACTATGATTTGCAGAGAAGACCTGACCTATAGAATCCTCATATGGGAGATCCCTATAATAATCATATCATTACAGGATTTTAAGAAATGATCAGATCTATATATAAGAAAGAATAGCCTGATGACATTTTTTTTTAATTTTATATAATTTTATTAGAACTCTGTTTCACAATTTAAGAAAATGGTAAAATGATTATTTAAAAGTAATTATTTATTTCCTAAAAGTATTTCCATTTGTTTTACATGATACATAAGTATAATTATTTATTTTGAAATTTACTTTGCTTTCTGGCTATTTAAGGATATTGCTGCTTATAATAGCAAACATGTTAACATTCTGCCAACATTTCCCAAGTACTCTCTGATCAGTGCAACAATTTCTTAAAACTGGTTCTTAATACAATACTGAGTTGAAGTCTTTAATTTAAGTTACTTTTCTAAAACTTCGAAGTGTTAAATTTTAAATCATCAAGACCTTGTTAAAGTTTGCTAATAATGGAATATAGGTAAGTATGGACTTAAAACTAGCCATTTGGTTCTGGTGTCTTCACTATATCAGAATATAAAAACTGAGTGTAATCTGGGCCTTTTATTCAATCAAACCCATTATAAGAGAGCTTGAGCAACATACTATAAACTTTGAGCACAAGGGAGGCATTACCTAAGAACTGGGATAAAAGATTTTGAGTATTTAGATTGAATACTGAAAGTAAGCATGGAAAAAAAAAATGGAGATTTGTCAAAGAAGGGAGATCTCAGAGAAGAATTATTGGTTCTATACACATCCTAGAAAATATTTCCTGAATTAAGTCCTAGGGAAAAGGACAGCATTATCATATGCCTGTCTGTCCATAAACACAATATTAAATGTGCCATTCATCAAATGTTTCTAGTAAACTCAATTTTGCTTGACCCACAAAGGGGCAAAAAGCTAAGAGAGAATGAAAGTTAAGTAGAGAGTCCAATTTCTATTTAGGTATTAAAATATTATTATGGAGAATAAGTTCAAAAACTAATTATTGTTCCACTGGACATAACTGGAGTAGTAATGCTGATTATATCCTTCAAGAACAGCCTGAACAATAGGAATTTATTGGGAAAAATTAGAAAATGATTTTCCTAAGATTCTATTTATTTGGAAATTGTAGATCTAATAAACAATAGCTATGGCAATAGAACAGAATCTTGCTGGGGAAAAGAGGACCTGTCCTAAGAATAAAGCCATGGATTTGCTAATTAAGCATGATATTAGTTAGTGAGTGTGCTTACAGTGTAAGTAAAATAGAATTCAAATATTTAAGTGCCCTAGGGAAAGTATAAATAATTCTACTTTCTGGAAGTGATAGGAAACTAAGTTAATGTTCATTATGGGTTTAAATATCCTCTGATTAAGGATGTAATTAGTATTATCATTATGTAAACTGAATATCCATTAATGCAAGAGTCTCATTTTATTTTAACTAATTTACTTTCCCATATCTAGATCCCATAGATACACTGCAGGAACTCCATTGGTCAATACCTTACTATGTTTTTACAAGAATCATTTCCTTCATTCAAGAAACAAATGAGGAAGAGAATTTAGCTAGATCTATCCATTAGAGCAGTTTATTACAGAAGACTCATATCCTAAACCTAGTTCAGCTAATTGCTTAGTGAGATGACTGAGCAAATCATTGAATATCTCTGATACTTTATTTCCTCATCTGTAAAATGAAGGAGTGATGTGGTTGATCTGTGAAGAGCTATCTCGAACTATGATCCTATGATCTATTTTATTAGATTATATTCTATATTATTTGATGACTAAAATCCTGCTGGCTCAAAATCCAAAAGAATGGTTATTCAAATGGGAAACTCAAAGGGACTGTTCTGCATGGAAAATTTCAATTGCTTTCAGAATGATATTTTCAAAATATTTGCCAAGTATATCTTTTATTTTGAAATATGTATTATATACATATACATTTAATATGTATTATTTAACTATAAATAAAAGAAGTTGAACTTAATGACTCTTTGTCAAAGGGAATATATTTTTTTTCAAAGATCTCTGATGGCTTTGAACATGGAATTGATTTTGCTTTCAGTTAAGACAGTAATGTGAAAGTCTTGGAGCCCAGTTCTCCTGATAAGTATTCCAGCAAAGTTTATAAAAGGTTTCAGCTCAAATAATGAGCAATAAGACCAAGGAGTATCATTCATAAGGAGAAAAAAGAAGAAAAAAAATGTGAAATGGGGAAAATGTTAAAACAAGAGAGGAGAATAGAAATAAGAAAAAAAATTCACTGATCACCACATAAAAAAGATTCTACAAGGAAAATCTACAGGAACATCAAACCCAAATTGTAAAACCCTTAGAATAAGGAAAAATATCATGAACTAGATAAACACAATTCCAATATGAGCCACAATTAGAATCATACAAGATCTGGCAGTGACTATATTAAAAGACTGCAAGTCTTGGAACACTATAAATTTAAGATGAAAAGAACTAAAGATGTGGCCCAAAATGTCATACCCAGTATAGATGAGCATAATTCTAAATGAAAAAAAAAAAAAAAAGTTGACATTCAATGAATTGCCAGACTTTCATGATTTTTTTTTTTTTACAAAAGGATTTGAACTTAATATCAATGTCCATAAACTAAGACCACAGGAACTTAACTAGGAGGAGTATTATGGCCACAATTAGTCATTAGGTCTTTCTCTTTGACCCTGCCCTTAATTTTGTATACATGGAATTTAAAATGTTTATGGGATATGTACTATATAGAAATTTGTAGTAGGCAAGTAACAATGTATGAAAGGAGTTCAGGAGAGGTATTAACTATGGATTATAAATTTATGAGTTACATACAATTATTTAAGAAAGTTAGCAACTGCTTCTTGGAATATGATGGGGGTGGCATGTGGATTTGATGCTGATTGATTAATCTTACTCTAGAAGTATTGCTAAATTGATTAATGATAGGGACTTCTGCCCAAAATGGTGGCGAGGAGGCACACAGCTGTGTAAGCTCTGCATTTTCTCTCAGAATCCATCTCATTACAAGCCTCTGAATTAATGCCTGACTGAAAAAAAAAAACTCACAAATAGTTACCAAGAGAAGATATCCTTGAGATTCGCCAGGAAAGGTCTGTTTTTGCTCGAGGGCAGGACAGTTTTAGATTGGGCACAGGCCGAGGGCAGGCAGCGGCAGCAAGACCTCGGCAGGCAGCTCACAGCCGAGCAGACCGGAGGGGGTTCGGGTGTGATCTCAGCCGCTCTGCGGGGACAGCTTCACTACAGGATTGGATACTTTGCCCTAGCAGCAAGTCAGTAGCCCAGCAGAGAAGCTAAAAACACCAGGGGTGAAAAATTCAACCCCAAACAGCTGGAGTTTCCCGGGACCTGGCCACCCCTCCCCCACAGCGTCTCAGCACGCTCTCAAGAGTCTCAGAGCCCAGGCGCAGCACAGTCCTGCTAGTGCCTCGCTGCTGCCCCCTCAGTCTGTAGAGGAAGCTCGGTAACACCACCCAGCCCCTCCCCCCCCCAAAAAAAGCAGATTCCATTTGGGGTTTTTTTCCTTTTTTTTTTCTTTGCTAGTTTGTCTCTGATTCTTCTCTGACAGAATGAGCAAAAAATTGAAAAGGACCTTAACAATTGACAGCTTTTATATGGACAGAGAGCAGACTCTAAACCCTGAGGAGACTAAAAACAGATTATCTTCAGGTGAATCCCCACAGGAGGAGATCATCTGTTCCTCAGCACAGATGAATCTCATAGAAGAAATTAAAAAGGCTCTCCCAAGAGAGCTAGAAGAAAAATGGGAAAAGAAGAGGGAGGCTTGGCAAGAGAGACTGGAGAAGTCATTCCATTCATTTAAAGACAGAGTGGATAAAGAAAACAAATCCTTGAAAATAGGATTAGTGAACTGGAAACAGAAAATAGCTCTCAAAAGAATAAAAAAGAAATGGAAAAACATTCCATAGAACAAATTGGACAATTAGAAAAAGATATTTAAAAAGTGAGAGAAGAAAACACTTCATTGAAAATCAGAATAGAACAAATGGAATTAAATGATTCAAGGAGACAAGAAGAATCAGTCAAGCAAAACCAAAAAAATCAGACAATGGAGAAAAATGTGAAATACCTTCTTGGGAAAACAACAGACCTGGAAAATAGGTCTAGGTGAAACAATCTGAGAATTATTGGACTCCCAGAAAAAATGATGAAAAAAAAGAGCCTGGACACTATTTTCCAGGAAATTATCAAAGAGAACTGCCAGAAGTCAAGAAACAGAGGGTAAAATAGACATTGAAAGGATTCATGGATCACCCAATGAAAGGGATCCAAAATCAAACACGAAGAAATATAGTGGCCAAAATGCCATAACCCTAAAAAAGGAAAAATACCCAAGTGGCAAAACCCCTAATTAAAATAGAGGAGCCACAATAAGGATCACCCAAGACAGCAGCATCCAATTAAAAGATCGAAGGGCCTGAATAAATTTCAAAAAGTTTGGAACCCAGATGCAACCAAAATAAAACTTATTCCAGAATGAGCATCTTTTTTCCAGGGGAAAAGACATTTCAAGAAATAAGTGAATTTCATTATTTTGTGAAAAAAAAACTTAAAAGAAGTTTGATCCAAATATAGAACTCAAGAAAACCTTTAAAAGGAAAAAAGAAATCTTGAAACTATATTTCGTGTAAAGATGTATAAAAAACTACATGTATACCTTGTTCAGAAATTAGAGGTGGAAAGGACATTGTATCAGAAAAGGGTAAAGTGGGAGTACCATATCTCACAAAGAGGAAAGGAAACCTATTATATCTGGAGAGAAAGAATGGAGGGGATGAATAAGTGGGTATTTTACTGTCATAAGAATTGACTTTAAGAGAAAAAATTTTAGACATATTCAATGATGGAACTTCTCCCACCCCATTAAAAGGAGAAGGGAAAAAAAAGGGAAGGAATAAGCAAGCAGAAGGGAATACAGAAACGGGGAAAAAAGATAGGGGAGAACCCCAAGGTGGGAGGAGGGATAAAAACGGGGGCTTGAGAAGGGTGCCCCAGGTTTAATACTGAGAAGGGGGAAGGGGGGGGGAAAAGCCAAAAAGGGGTTAACAAGAAAGAAAAGAATTGGAATTTTAACATAAATGAACAACCCCCCAAAAGAGGGGATTAGCAGAATGGATTAAAAGCCGAATCCTACAAATGTTGTTTAGGAAACACACCTGAAGAGGAGATACATAGAAAAAGGAAAAGGATGGGAGCAAAATCTACTAGTTAGGTGAAGTCAAAAGAGGGCTAGCCATCCAACTCGACAACAAAAGCAAAAAATTGACTAATTAAAAGAGATAAGGAAGGGACTACTTCAAAGGGAGCATTAAAAATGAAGCAAATCAATCTTAAACATATATACCAAGTGGTGTGCATCTAAATTCTTAAAAGAAATTAAGAGAGCTGCAAGAAGAAAAGAAGCAAAACATAATAGTGGGGAGATCCCAACCTTGCACCCCGAATTAGATAAATCAAACCACAAAACAAATTAAAAGAAAGCAAAATATGAATTAAGAAAGTTAGATATGATCGATCCTGGAGAAAAGAAATGGAGAAGGGAGTTAATTTCTTTCAGTAGTTCCATGGAACCCATACAAAAAATAGACCATATATTAGGACATAAAAACCCCAGACTAAATGCAGTAAGGCAGAAAATTTAAATGCATCCTTTTCAGACCACGATGCAAAAAGATGAAATAAAAATTACACCCAACAAAAAGCCAAGGGAAAAAGAACCAAAAGAATTGAAACAAATAATGTCATACTAAAGAATGATTATGAAAAGCAAACAAGAAAATTTAATTTCACCCAAGAAAAACAAAATGAGACACTACCAAAATGTGGGGATGCAGCCAAAGGAATAAAACCAATCTCTAGAGGCCTCCGAAAAATAGAAAAGAGAATGTCAGAATTGGGCTTGCAACAAAAATGCTAGAAAAGGAACAAATTAAAAACCCCGTCAAACACTAAACTTGAAATTTAAAAATAAAAGGGATATCAAAAAATTAAAGAAAAAAACCATTGAATTAATTAAAAAACAAATTGGTTCCTAGAAAAAACCAAAAAATAGACAAACCCTAGTAAATCTAATTAAAAAAGGAAAGAGGAAAATCAAATTGTTAGTCTTAAAATGAAAAGGGAGAACTGCCACTAATAAGAGGAAATGAGAGAATAATTAGGAATTTTTTGCCCAACTTTTATGGCAAAAATTGAAACTTAAATGAAAATGGAAGAATACTTCAAAAAATAGCTTGCCCAGATTAACAGAGGAAAAATAAATATCCTAAACAGTCCCATCTTAGAAAGAAAAGAAAAGTTTATTAACAACTCCCTAAGAAAAAACCAGGACCAGATGGATTTAATGTGAATTTACCAAACATTTAAAAACAATTAACCCAATGCTATATAAACCATTTGAAAAAATAGGGATTGAAGGAGTCCTACCAAACCCTTTTACGACACAAATGGATGATACCAAACCAGGTAGGTGAAAACAGAGAAAGAAAAATAGACCAATCTCCCCAAATTTATCAATCAAAAATCTTAAATAAAATAAGGAAAAAACAGAAAATCACCCGGATAATACCATGACCAAGGGATTTATACCAGGAATGCAGGGTTGGTCTAATATTAGAAAACTATTAGATAATTATATATCAATAAGAAACAAAAAACCATATGATATCTCAACAGAACAGAAAAAATTTGATAAAACCAAAATCCATTCCTAATAAAAACACTTGAGAAATAGGAATAAATGGACTTTTTCTTAAGATATGGAGCATATTTTAAAACCACAAAGCAAATGCAATAAAACTGGAATCTTTCCCGTAAGATCTGGAGGAAAAGGTGCCCACTCCCATTATTATTCAATATTGTATTAGAAACACTAACCTTGGCAAAAGAGTCGAGAAAGAGGTTAAAGGAACGAATAGGCAGGGGAAACCAAACTATTTAAGATGAATGATGGTATATTTAGAGAACCCCAAAGATCCTACTAAAAGTTTAGAAATAACCATAATTTTAGCAAAGTTGATTATAAAAAATAAACCCCAAAATCCCTCAAAATTTTATACATACCAACAAACCAACAGAAGGATAAAAGAGAAATTCCATTAGAATAACTGTCGACAGCATAAAATATTTGGGAATCTATCTACCAAAGGAAAGTGGAATTATATGAAAAATTACAAAAAACTTTCCACAAAAAAGTCAGACTTAAACAATTGAAAAACATTATGTCCTTGGATAGGTCGAGCGAAATAATATAGAAATACCCCTAAACTAATCTATTTATTTAGTGCATACCAATCAGACCCCGAAAATATTTTAATGATCTAGAAAAAATAACAAAAAAATTCATATGGAATAATAAAAGATCAAAATCCAAAAGAATTAATGAAAAAAAATCAAATGAAGGTGGTTTAGCTGTCCTGATCTAAAACTATATTATAAAAGATACCAAACCATTTGTTTCAAAAATAGAAGTTGATCAGTGGAACAGGTTAGGTTCACAAGAAGAATAGTCAAAATATAGAATTTAGTATTTGACAAACCCAAAGATCCTAACTTTATAAGAATTCATTATTTGACAAAAACTGCTGGGATAACTGGAAATTAGATGGAGAAATTAGGATGGACCCACACTTAAACCGTATACCAAGATAAGATCAAATGGGTCCTGATTTAGATATAAAGAACGAGATTTAAAACAAATTGAGGAACATAGGATAGTTTATTCTAGACTTTGGAGGAGGAAGAAATTTGGACAAAGACGAACTAGAGACCATTATTGATCACAAAATAGAAAATTTTGATTAACAAATTAAAAAGCTTCTTACAAACAAAACAAAAACAATATTAGAAGGGGAAGCAATAAACTGGGAAAAATCTTTCAGTTAGGTTCTGAACAGGGCCTATTTCCAAAAAATATAGAGAACTGAGTTAAATAAGAAACCGCCATTATCCAATTGATAAATGGTCAAAAGATATGAAAGACAATTTTCAGATGATGAAATTGAAATTATTACCAAATGAAAGAGTGTTCCAAACTTATTAACGAGAAATGCAAATTAAGACAACCTGAGATACCACTCACAACCCTGTCAAATTCAAATGACAGAAAAAAATAATGATGATTGTTGAGGGGATGCGGGAAAAACTGGGACACTGATACATGTTGGTGGAGTTGTAAAGAATCCACCATTCTGAGAAATCGGAAAATGCCAAAAAGTTATCAAACTGTCAACCCTTTGATCCAGCAGTGTTTCTACTGGGTTTATACCCCAAGGAGATATAAAGAAGGAAAAGGGACCTTAGTGCCAAATGTTTGGGGCATGTTTGTAGTGGAAAAGTTGGAAACTGAGGGATGCCCATCAATGGAGAATGGTTGGTAAATTGTGATATATGAATGTTATGGAAATTATTGTTTAAAGAAATGACCACAGGATGAAACAAGAGGCTTGGGAGAATTAATGAACTGATGCTATGAATGGAGAACCAAGAGATCATTATGTACATCCCAAGATATGATGAAGATTTAACTGATAGAAGTGGATTTCTTTGACAAAGAGACCTAATCAGTTTAATTGATCAATGATGGGGAAGAAACCAAAGAAAAACACTGAGAAATGAATGTAAACTGTTTTATTTTTGTTTTTCTTCCTATTATTTTTACCTTTCAATCCAGTTCCCCGTCAAAAAAACTGTTTGATCTCACACATACGTTGTATTAGGATATATAGGACATTAAATATATAGGACCTTGCCATCTAGGGGGGGGGTGGAGGTGGAGGGAAAAATTGGAAAAAGGAGTAAAATAAGTTGTAAAAAATTACCCTGGCATGGATTCTGTCAATAAAAAGTTACCATAAAAAAAAAAAAGAAAAAAAAAAGAAAATAAATTGATTAATGATAAATTTTCTGAAAGGTCCCTAATGAAGAGATATTATTAGGCTTGTGTATCGGATTTTTTTTTATCAATGATGTGAATGAAGACATAGATAGTAGGCTTACCAAATTTTGAATGACACACAACTGGAAAGAATTGCTACTATGTTGCATGACTGAATTGCCACTTTAAAAATCTTAATGGGTTGAAACAATGGATTTCATGTCATGAAATAAAAATAGTCATAACTATATGAGTTTTCATTTCTTCAGACAACCCAAATATTAAATAATTTCAGGGCTGACACAATAAAATATCTAGCAATGAAGTTAAGTTGAAGAGGAAAAATTAATAGAAATTTGACATATAAGATCCAAGAGAAATGTAAAATAACCATTAAAGACTAGTTTGAAGGAACTCAATGAGAAATTTTTTTGTGTTTTATAGGTAAAAATGTAAATTATATGTCTAAGATAGTCATTAGTAATTAGATATTGCAAAAGAAATATTGTGGTAGAGCATAGCATGATGTGATTTAAAAAAAAAAAACAAATTGGAAAAAGCTAAAAAATAGTAATTATGTTATATGAATAAGGTATGAAAGCAAGAACTGACAGAACTAGATGGAAGAGGGTTAATAGTTCTAGTAAAGAATAATACATATATATGGGTATAAAAGTCTTCTAAATTTATAAAGAAATAAGAGAGGAAGTGAATAGGATATGGAAGGGATAGAGAAGGCTGTATAAATTAGCAGGAAAGGGATAAAGGAGTAGAAAAATGGGGGAAGGGATAAGGATGAGATCATTGATCAATCTCTCCTACCTATCCTGCAATTGAAAGGAAATTACATAGGAAAATCCATACTGACAAGCTTCTCTTTCTGGAACATTGGAAGGGGAGTGCCCTTTGGGACACAGGAATTAGGAATACTTGCTGTTGGGGTATTTCCCTTATCTTTGTTTATTCTCCTAAATTAGATAACCATGCTAATTCAGAATCTCATCATACCTTACTTAGATGGTTATAAAGCTTACAACTGGTCACCTTTATTCCATTTTCTCTTTATACAGTCTACTCTTCAGAGAGCTGGCACGAAAATCTTCCTATGACACAGGTCTAGAGATGATGCTCACCAACCTGGGTCACTGCCCTAAGTAGCATCTGTGGTATAGGACTGGCTGCAAGCTAGATTTCAATCCCTTTTAGATTTGATGTTGGCCCCTTGCTACATTTTACGTTTTTTTTTTTTCTTTAGAATATCACAAATCTTATAGACCTGTAACCAGAGGACCAACTCAGACAGACTATGACTTTTTTCCACTTTATCCCTTCCCATGTGGATAGGCAAAAAACGATGCTTTAAAGGTTAAAAGAAAGAATGAGATGTACTTATAGAGTCTGTGTAGCAGAAAAAGATCCCAATATGAGACACAAATACAATCTGAGCTCTTTAATTTTTATATTCATGCCAAAGCATGTAGGTTGGTGAATAAAGGATGCTTAATGAGGGCATTAAGTATTAGTATTCTTTGGTGTTAATTCATAAGGATTTTACCTTTTTGGGATTGTTTCTATTTTTTAAAAAGTGTTTATTTGCACATTTATTTATTTTTTCTATAAATTCAACAACTCCTCTTTGTAAGGGAAGCTATTGGGAATTAAGGAAAGTTGGTCTGTCATCTTGTTTGTTTTTCTTTCACAAAGGTAAAATTTTAACATAGGTTTTTCTTTTTTTATTCAAACTCCAGCAGGCTTCCACTAAACCACACTGACCTACATTAAAATAGATATAATCATTTTCTAGAAAAGTGAAAAGCTGCTATTTTAGTGTAAAAATTAGCATTGTTTTTCTTTGCTAATTAATTAAGGATACACAAAAGCTCAATAAATGTAATGTAAAGGGTTTATTAACATCACTCAAGTTTTCTTAATGGTACTTTTATTTGGTAAAATGAGCTTTTCTATTAAAATGTTATCAGCAAAATAGAATTGCTAATATGCATGTTTGTGGACACACACATAGCTAGTATTTTTAAATGTATGCATGTATATAGAATTAGCATTTACATAGCTTTTTAAAGATTTCAATGTGCATTTTATATGATTTTTCATTTGAACCTCATAAAAACTCTGTGAAATAGGTATTACTGTAATTGCTATTTTACAGATGAGGAAAGTGAGACTGAAAGAAGTCAGTTGCCCAGGGGTCTCAAATCTATTAAGTGTCTGAAGCAACTCTTCTCCTAAGTACAAATCTTCAGACCACAATCTTTGTACTAGTCCATTAAAGTTCCAATTCCTATCCTAATTCACTATTGTGTTACACTTCCTTAGCAAAAAATAAATAATAAAATAAAAAAAAAATTAAATAAATAAATAAAATGTAATGTATGCAATTACATACAAAAATGCAATAAATGTAATAAATCAATAAAATTATCAATTAAGCACTTAATAAATGCTTTACCTTCTTAGACTTATCTACTACAACTGAAACCTCCTTTATGAATTTTTTTCTCCCTATTAGAATGTAAACTCTTTGAAAGAAGAGATATTCTTTTCATATGTCCAGTTCTTAGCCCAAGGCTTTACTTTTGGTAAAAATTTAATAAAGTTTGCTTATTTGAAAAAAAATAAAATAAAGAAAAAAAAAGTTTGCTCTTTTTTTTATTCATTCATTCTGATAAAAAGGAAACACCCTGTGCACAAATAGTTATATGCAAAGTAATTTGTAGAAAGAGAACTAAAAATGATAGGATATGGAAAGTAGGAAATGGCAATCGCATTATTTTTAGTCTTGAGGACTCCAACAAGAAGACAATAAATCTAAAATAAATAGCCCACAACTTCCTGATCTTTTTTCTTAGCTTAATTTAAGATATTTGGAAAGGTGTTTTTTTTTTCCTATCTCATTTTCCCAGAGTTAATCAAGTGGATTATTTTTCCTCCTTAAGCTAGTAATGATAGAAGAGTACTGATGATGTTCCCCTCTATATTAGTGAAGTGCTACAAGAGAATATTATTAATTGAAGGCCTTCCAACAAGAGAATCATTGTTAACACTTAATATGAGAATGAAAGATTCATGAATGCTAAAACTTAGAGAAATGGGGACTTGATTAGTTAATACTAATGATTCCATCCATATTTAAACTTTTTAAATCTATATTCTAGTGCTATATAAACCCAGGCACAGAACAATATTTTAGGCAACAACACATGGAGCTGGTAAATGTTTAACAACCTGGCAGCAGTGGGGGAAAGGGAGAAGAATTGAATGTAGAGCACATTTTTAAAGTTTTATCTGCATTATTAATATTTTTCTATCACTTAAGACTAGACAGTAGACAACATGCATTTTGATAATTTCTTGTTTTTTAATGCTCACATTGTAAATTTAATAATTGGATCATACAAACTAGAGGGTCAGCTTAGTAGCACAATACCAAAACTAGCATTTCTTAACTATTTACCATGTGCTAGGCACTTTGTTTTACAAATTTTATCTTAATTGATTCTCACAACAATTCTTTGAGATAAGTGATGTTAATTAACTTCATTTTACAGTTGAGGAAACTGAAAGGGACAGAGATAAGATGATCTGCCCTCCATCATAAAGCTAGAAGCTGTCTGATGCTGGATTTGACTGTCTTCCTGACTTTAGACCTAGTATTTTTTCTTTCCCAACATTGATTCTGATCATGGTTTTCTCCCTTTGTGGTATTTTCAGTATTATTGACATCTACAAGAGGATATGAAGAGGGGGCTGAATTCCTATTTACTGATCCAGACATAATATTTGTTCTCTAAGATGATCCCACAAACTATATATGTATATATGTATGTATGTGTGTGTGTATAAAATACCTTGTTTAGCTTTAGGTAGCAATATTGTGCTTAGCAAATTCTTTGTTTGTTATTGAACTAAAACCTTTGGACTGAGGTGATAGGCACAATGCTTTTGTTAAAGAGAAGAAAAGCATAAAGCACATGTCTTCCTTTGGGGCAAAAAAAAAAAAAAAAAAAAAAAAAAGGAAATAAACCAACAAAAACTAGTGGCTTTGGAATGACTTATTCTTTCATCATTATGCCCCAAACAATAGATATCATTAGATTTGCATATGTTTTATAAACAAAACTGAATGGAAAAACAATTTCTGGGCTATGATTTTTGAAAGGGGATTAAGCTTTTGTTGGTTGCATCTTTGTAAAGCATGTATCTATTTACAATAATAGGATTTCAAACTTAGTGCTGAACTTGTGAACATTTATGTCAAATTCTAACAATAAATTCATTGATAAAAACATTCAGATACCATTTGCCTGATTTAAATTAGCTCTGAGATCAAGATACTCCTCATATAAATTAAATAATTATTAATAGAAATTAATAAGTAGACATAGATATATAAGTAAATGGATAGATAATAGATGAAATTTTTAGAAACAACACACACACACACACACACACAAATAGACATGCAAAATACCCTCAGAAACAAATGAGGAAAAAAAGCCTTTTTTTTTTCCCTTGGAAGACAGTACATGAAATGAAAAAAGAAACTTACATCCTAGGATAATGATGTCAAACTTAAATAGAAGCTAGGCCACTAATCTGAAGAGAAGAATACTTGCTGAGGACATAATGACTTAATTTTTAAAAAAATAATGTTATCTGTGTCTTTTTTGTTCAGTCAGCACTTGGAAGTGTTGCTGGCCCATGCTGCTGCAGATTGACACCTCTATCCTAGGAGTCGAAATAAGTTGCTGGGAATGCTCCCTCCCCCAAAACGAAGTAAAGGAGAGACTTTCATAATATCAGACAGCTTCACTCCTCAGTTCAGGGTTGATTAACAGTTCAGTCTGCCTTGCTTTTCTGGACTATTTGGTGGCTTAAATAGTTTAGAATCATTTTGAAGGACATTAAATGCTAAGCTGAACAGTTTGTGTTTTATCCTAGATGTATTAGGTAGTTACTGATGGTTCTTGGTGGACTGGTTGATATATATGAATGGCAGTTGTGCTCTAAGAAGATCAAAGGATAGAATCAAAGATCCAGCACAGGACATGGCCTTATAGGCAATCCATTTCAATTCACTCATTTTTAAAGATGAGAAAACTGAAATATAGTAAAGATGATTTGCCCAGAGTCACAGAAGTAGATAAGTATTAGAAGTAGAATCTGAAGCAATATACCCTGCATCTAAATTCAGAATATTTTACACTCTTCCATATTTTTCTCTCCTAGCAATATTTTGGCAATTGTATGAAGAATGGATTTCAGAGTGAAAAGACTTGAAACAAAGAAATCCTATAGGATACTATTATAATAGTTTAAGTGAGTGTTATTGAGGGCATAAACTGGTGGCTATGAATAGAAGAAGAGGAATGGTGAGAGAGCTATTTTGACAGTAAAATAAGCAAATCTCGACAAGTGATTGGAAATGACAAAGAAAAAAGGAATGTATCGCTATATACCTTGGTGACTGGAAGAATAGTAATGATGATAAATAACAAATAATTATTTCCTTTCCTCAAAGGGAATGTCTTCTTTACATCAGCTGCAAGACTAAATGACCAACACTAAAACCACAGAAAGTGAAGAAGAAAGTGAAGTTATATTTCTACAACTATCTGAATTATGAATTCATACTTCCACTGTCAATAACAATCTGTATTTTTGTGGAACCATTCAAGTTAGTTCCAAGATCAGAAGTTCAATATAAACTAGAAATTTCATCTCCTTAGAATAATGAAGTTTGTATCTGTCACTATCTCTGTCTTTGTTTATCTCTGTGTCTATGTCTCTGGTTCTGTTTGTCTGTCATCTCAGTTTGAAAATATTTTATAAATACACATTGCTTAGTATTCCTGGTGGTGAACAAGGTTTTATAGTAGGTAAATGAAATCTAAGTTGAAAGTAACAAATACTCCACTAACAATGTTGCCTAGTTGAATAACTAGAATAGGGAAAAGAGGCTTTGCAAAGAAATTGCAAGTATCAGAGGATCAGCTCAGTATAGTTTCCCATCCATCAAAGGAAGAGGTCTGCATTGAGGGAAATATTTGAAAAGTCAATATTACTGATGGAAGATGGTAAATCTGTGCTTTCCTTTTTCTCTCTTCTTGTGGCCAGGTAGACACAAGGTGTCCATATAAGGTAGGTGGAGGGGGAAACAATTCAGATCCAGGAAGAGAGTTTAAAGATTAGAGATACCCCCACTTCCATTTCCATTCCCATTCCCATCTCACCCCTCCGGGCCTCAACTTTGAGGTACAAAGATTCATTAAGGGAAAGGGAAAAAAAGATGCATGGAGCCAACATTTTTAGACCTTAGGGAAGAACAAAACCCATACTCAGATATTTATGGTCCTATCTGTTTTATTGCCCTCCCAATTTTGGACCACAGAGTATAGTTGTTCCATACCTTCTACCCTCCACACACACCCCAACTCACACACATGTGCATGAACCCCACCTCCCCACATACACCCCCTCTGCCCATTTCTCCTTCCTTAAACCTTTATAAGTAATACAGCACCCTTTAAATTTTCTGTTTGAAGACAAACTTCCCACCCCTAGTAAAAGTACCAGTCTCATTCTAGATATTAATCTAAGTATTCTACATTGCTTTTCCTAATGTTAATTTTTAAAAAAGATAATCCCTAAAATTCTTTTTAGCTCTGACCTCCACAGAACTACATGCTGCTATCCTTTGACCATCTTCACAACATATTCTGCGGCTACATTCCAACAGGTTATATAACCTCCCCAATCTGCGTCCTATAGCTTCTGATTATTAATTTCCTTCATTTTTACCCCCTCCAAGACTCCTTTCATGATCTTCTCCATTGTCTTCATGTCATACTGTGCATTACTCCTTTTCCTTTTATTCCTTTGCTCTGGAAACAATAGTCAACACTACCATTCCTGAAAATAATGTCAATAAGTAATTTTGACTCCATACACTATTTTTGAAATTTCTCTTAGCAAATGACCTCTTTCTGGGCCACATTTTCTGTGTATATATCTTGCCTTCCCCATTAGACTATAAAACTTATGAAGAACTTTGGATTATCTTGCTTCTTCTATTCATATCTTCAATACTAATCACAGTGCCTAGCATATAGTAAATGGGCTTAATAAATGCTTTTTTAAAAATCATTTTATTTAAGAGGGGAGAAAGGGGGAAGAGACAGAGAGAGAGAGAAAGAGGGAGGGGAAGAGATAGAGGAGAGAGAGAGATGAAGAAAGACAGAAAGACAGAGACAATGACAGAGAGGGAGAGACAGACCGGCAGATAGAAAAAACAAAAACAGAGAGAGAAGGAGGGACAGAGGCAGGGTAGGTGGAGGGGGAAGGAGAAATTGAAGAAAAAAGAATGTCCCAATGTAGTCTTAATTCTTAGAAGCATGGAAATTAAGATCACTTTTATTTTTCTTTCCTGTTTACTCTGTCTCCCAGCAACAACTTCAGTCACTAAGCAGTACTTAAAAAACTTTATTCCATCATGAGTTCTAGTTGGTTATTAAGAAGAGTACCTCCTACTTCTCCCTTAGTTTAAGTTTACTTTTTCATGGAATGGATGTGAGCTCGTCAAACAGATACCTGTTGAGACCTTAGCTTAAAAAGCCAAGGTCTTATTGCATCCAGGATCATCTCCAGTCATCCTAATCTATAGTTTACCACTGGATCCAGATGGCTCTGGAGGAGAAAGTGAGACAGGTGATCTTGCTCAGCCCTCCCTCACTTAAATCCAATTGACTTGTCTATCATGGCATTACCTCCCTGATGGCACAGTCCTCTTTGAGGATAAAAGACAAAAACAATTTTTTTGGTGAATGCAAAAAATAGTTTTCAAATTTTTCAAATATAGTCTTTCTTTTCTACTTTTTGTTACCTTTATAAATCTCTTTAAATCTCTCAAGCTTAAAGAAATATCAAAAATGAATGCTAGATTTGTTTAACCATATGAGTAGTTTTTCTCATTTTCCTGAATATTTTTACAGAACAATACTCTAAGGAAAACATGAATCTTAATCAGAAATTACTGAATTATTCAAAGTATTTAATTCTAATTTATTTTAGCTTGATTTCCCAAATCAATTGGATACTTGCATAGCTATCTAGTCTGCCAGGACTACAGGAAATAAAACATTCACTATTGAGAGCTAAAAGAATAAAGAAAATTTGCTTGCAAAACTACTAATATTATTATAGTTTTGAGTTAACTGAGATACTAAACTAAGTTTGTTTACCTTGGATAAAAATAGCTGGAAGTCAAGTGGTAGCAGCAGTCATATAAAGAAGAGTGTTACCACAGGTAACAGGTGTAGTCATATTGGAAAATGAGCTCATCCCCAGATCTTCATCCCAACAGGAACTTGGAAGCAAAGGAAATCCCCAAAGTATAACTCCATGATAGGCTTCTAAGTATTGCCACCTAGAGTATGGTATAGTACTATGGAAGACAATAAGGCAAATCATCTCAGAGAGCAAAAATGCCCTTTTTTTGAGAAAGAAAAGACATCTGTACTCTAGGGAAACATCCTGTTTGCTCCACACTAGTTCCACTCTGCTAATACTTAGCAAGCACAAGAACAGAAATGTCACAAGGTATCTACCCCAATATCATCCACTCAAAAGCTTGAATGGAGCTGAAATCCTGCCTCATTTATCTCCTTCATAGATAAAATCCTCTTTATTAATCTGGTTCTGAATATTGATCAGAAAGGAAGATAGGTAATTTCATTATCAAGTTCATAGTGTAAACAAAGGATCTCAAACATAAAGAATACATGCAGGTGTAAAAGATTCCCACATATGTAGATTTTATTTCTTCATCAGGGAAATTTACAATAGTATCATAACATTTTACATTAAAAAGTTGGAAAGGTTCTTAGAAGTCTTTATAACTAGAAAACAATAAATTTTCTGAAAAAAAAATTATATATTTCAAAGAATTATTCCTATACAATAAAGGTTAAAGAATATTAGTATTATGAAATAAGAATTTTTAAGTATCAATTTAGATTCATTATCTTTCCTACTCCTCTACATCAATGAAATATATCTAAAATGGCCAAAACAACCAGTCAGTGAATACTCCAGGTGGTTTGAACTTCCCAGTGGTCAATTTCTCAATAAATGCATCCCAAATCATCTACAAATATGGCCCAAGATAATGAGTTTATCATGCCTCAACTGATTAGGTTTGCACAGAAGAGTGAGTGAGATCTGCTGCAGTCAATCAACAAACATTTATTAAATGTCTATTCTTTACTAAACACTGTTTTCAGGACTGAAAAATCAAAAGCAAAATAATTCCCTCACTCAAAGAGCTTAAATTTTAATAGAAAAACAATCTTGAATTGTCTAAACTCTGAATATTAATAATTGCTGAAGTTGTTTTCTAATGGAATTTTGTCTTGAAATAGAGAAATAATGTTTATGAATTGAGTCTTTGGCTTTCCTGAATGATTTTGCTGCCAAAAAAATAAAGCTCTACCAATTTTTCCCTTGCTGAGCATAAGACAGAGATCCAGCTCAGAGCCAGGAAAAATAGATTCAAGTTCAGATTTTTAAATTTATTAGCTGAATGACCATACCATGCCCTTATTCACTTTATGTCTCAGGACATCCAGGAAAATCTCTAAGACTATAAATTAAAAACTGTTTACTAATCTGCACCAGTAAGAGAATTGTTCATATTAGGAATTCTCTATATCAGGGAAATCACAGATCCAGGTCAAAAACACACTTACATTAAAAAAAAAAAAAAAAAAAAAAAACACTTTTTAAAATTCTTGGATCCCAAGGATTTCCTTAATTTTTTTTTTTATGTTAAGGGGGAAAATGGCTTAGTTTTCAATATTATTAAAAATTCTAAGAGAATAATATGCTTTTTAGAACAGGGCTTCTTAAACTTTTTTCTTTCCACTCATAGCCCCTTTTTGTGTGAGAAATTTTTATGTGAACCCCAGATAAATAGTTATATAAAATAGATATACAAATCAAACATTTACTGATCAAAAAATCAAATTTCACAACCTCCATATTTAGTTATCCCTTAATGAGGATACAAACCACAGGTTAAAAAGCTGGGCTCTAGAACTGCTACAGGGAAATAAAGTCAAATTAGCAATGAACAAAATGCTGCTCCTTTAGACATATAAAGAATATATGTATTTAAAAAAAGAATATATGTATATATTGATATTCAAGTACATATGTTTATATATATATATAATTTCCAATAAATATATATGTTATCAATCATAATCCAAGCTAAATATCAATAGATTTTTCAGGATTTTGCTTCCCTTTATCCAGTGCAATAAAGAACAAGTGCAAGTTATACATTTTTAAGCCTAGCTGCTCAATTTAAAAATCTGATTCTGTACTTGTGAACTCCTGAGGATAGAACTTCCATGCTTTCCAAGATAAATTACCTATAAATACACAAGTTTGAATTAAGTGAGATATCATAGGATTTCAACTTTAGTACGTTATTTGAATGAGTTTAGGAAGAAAAGATTGAAAAATTATCCCTTTTTTGACTTGGAGGTCTACATAATATAGTCAGTCACAGTCAAAAGCATTTAAGTGCCTACTATGTGGGCATTTACAGTTATATTCCTTCCGTAGCAAATGAGGTAATAATTATAAAGCACTTAGCATAGTACCAAATACATAGTAAACAATATATAAATGTTGGTAGTATTAGTAGTCATCATATTCATCATCATCATCACAATAGTAATATGTACCAAGCACTGTTTAGAACAATGAAGGTACAAAGAAAGGTAAAGGTTAGTCCCTATTCTTGAGGGGCTGACAATATAACATCTCTATTCCCTTATAAAATCCAAGATAGACAAAAAGGTTATTTTAACAATACACATTATTTCACAATACTCCCAGATGGATTGTAGCTGCAGGTAAATCATTTGTGCAACTCAATACCCAAACTCTCAGCTAGATTATTCTATTCCTAGATTATATCAGAGACAAATAGAATAACAAAAATATTTAATTAAGAAATAAAATAGCATTAATAATAAGGAAAAAATCAACTATCAAGATATTCTTTGCACCCATAAAAAAAGGGGGTTCAATTTCTTACATCTCCAGGGAGGCTGCTATAAATTCTATTGTCTTTTAATCCCTCTAACCCCCCAGCTAGTGGAAAAGCAAAGTCATTTGGAATCTCACAATCCCAAAAGGGGAAGCTTAGAAGCTTAGTATTCCTTAGGAGCCTTTCAGGGCTAGTTATAGGCTGACTGAAAGCTCTTGCTTTGATTCAAAGTCATCTGGACACAAGACTAGGGGATGGGGATACCATCAACTTATAATTTTTTGTGATCACTTTGCCTTATAGCCTCTATCACCACTTTTATGTCTATATTATAGCTGATCCAATTTCTTTTTCCTTGCCTATTTGGTATTTCAAACTAGGTGTTCCATAGACATAATAAATTCTTCATTTGCAAAGCAGTACTCATTATATTCCCCCCCCCAAAAAAAAAATATCCACTTCTTTACCAAACTTCCCTATGTCTGTTGAGGAATGCCACCATTTTTTTTTTCATTATTCCAAGTTCAAAATCTTAGTGCTATCATTGCACATGGCACTATTTCTCTTTCCAATTGGTAGTCCTTCATGCCTGTGATGTACTCTCTCTTCAACTCTACCTCACAGAACTTTTCTTTTCCTTTAAGACATAGAACCACCTTCCATGTGTCTTTCCTGACCCCTCCCCAACTTCTAAAGCCATCCCTCCCCTAACTCTTTTGCATCTAATTACTTTTTATTATATATATGTATTATATATTATATGTGTATATATAAATATAGCGATAGCTTAGGTAGTAATAGAAATAGAGATAGTAATAGAGAAAAATTGATGCAGACATAGAGATGATACAAATAGAAGTAGAATTAGAAGTAAAGATAGAGTATATATATATTTTTTCCCTGATACAATGTAGTATAGTCCTGTGGAAGACAATAAGGCACTGTCATCTCAGAAAACAGAAATACTCTCCATGAAAAATATGTCTCTGAAATATTCATGCCCTAGGGAAACATCCTGTATGTTCCATGTTCGTTAGCACTTTGCTAATATGTAGAAAGCATAGGAACAGAAATATCACAAGGTATCTACCCCAGTACCATCCAATCAAGACACTTGAATGAAGCTGAAATCCTGTTTCATTTATCGTCTTCAGAGATAAAATCCTCTCTATTAATCCAGTTCTGAATATTGATCAGGAAGGGAGATATCAGAGAGCAAAAATTATTTTTTTTACTATTTTTATCTCAAACACTTAACAGTGTCTAGTGACATGTAGTTGGCACTTAATAAATGTCTGTTCATTGATGAATTGCTTGAAAGATAAAATCTGTTATTTCCTTAAAAATGCAATTCAGGTTCCACCTTCCTCCTGAAGCTTTTCCTATAATAGCCCTTTCTCCTTATCTCCTTTGCATTTAGCTATCTTTTTTTTTATTCCTGTGTATGTATTTATTCATACATATTGTACACATCCTCCTCACATATACACCTCTGTGAAGGTAATCTCCTTAAATGTTGGAAGTGTTCATTTTTTTTATCCTTGTATCCAGTGCCCAACAACACTGTCTGGCACATAGTAGAGCCTTAACCAAAGCTTATTGAATGTTTTATTATTACATTTTCCACAGAGTTCTATTCTAAAAATATTACTACCCATCTGAATGGAAAAGATAATAGAAAAAGGGTAAATGTTAGAGGGACTGTGGGAAAATAGGTGCATTAATGCACTGTAGGTAGACTTGTGAGTAGGTACAATCTGACTAGAAAATAATCTGGAATGATATACAAAAATAGCTACTGAACCATGCATATCCTTTAATATAGCTATACCACTGCTAGATCTATCCTACTACCCCTATACTACTGAGTAGCACAAGAAAGAGAAAAAAGTTTCTTTATGGACAAAAATAGTTGTAGCAAGTTTTCTTGTGATAGCAAAAACAGAAAGTTAAGAGTATATCCAGCAATTGAGGAATAGCTGAAAATTGTGATATGGATGTTATGGAGTACTATGGGCAATTTCAAATGCCATGGAAAGACTTATATGAACTAATGCAGAGTGAAGTAAACAAGGAAAAGAAGCACAATTTATACAAAGACAATAATAATGTAAAAACAAATAACTTTGAAAGCTACAAGAACTATAATCAATACAATGACCATTTATAGTTCCAGGACACCATTGATGAAATCTTCCAACCATTATAGAGAAATGATGGATTTAGGTGCAGATTGAGATGTATTTATATTTGTATTTAACCTTTAGGGAAATTTTTTTCTGCTCAAATATTTTTATTTTATAAGATTGCATTTTTTTTTTTTTTTTGCCAATAGAGGGGGAAGTAAAAGAAAATATATTTTTGTTCTTATTTTTTTAAATAGAGAGAGGGTAATACAGATATGAAACATTGCATTCATTTTCATTTGAGGTCATTTGGTTTATTTAACTGTTTTTTGTTGGGTTTTTTTTGGCTACCGAACCCTCTCTTAAAGAGAGAATAAACTGTAAATGTATGTAATATGAAAACAAAATATATCAATAAAATTATAAAATACACAAAAAATGAGGAAAAAAAGTCTTGTGGACATTCCTACTACACAACCTAGGGAGAAATAGGTGATCACAACAAAAAGAAATCATCAAAGTCATTTTCAATCCTCCTTAGGGAATTCTAGATAATATAAAAGTAATTAGTTTTAAAAACCCTAAAAGTCAGTTTTCTGTGAAATGATTTTACAATAATTGAAGTCAGCATTGAAGCCAATTTCCTTATCTTCAAAAAAGTGACCTAAAAATTGAAATCTGGGGTCTTTGGCTCTCTTCTGCCTACTACTTTGGGCTTCTCTTTCCACTTATTATCAGTGAATAACAGCTATCATTATTCAGTCTCTGTATTTTAACAGCAAGTTACATAAATCTTCCTTATGCTTTCTGCTTACTTTTATCACTCTGCCACTCTCCTCTAAACAAACAGACCTATCTAGCTATAACACATTTCACTAAAATGGTTATTCCTCCTCACATCACAGTTGGATAGATATACAATAGAAGGTATTTTCAAATCAATATGTTACTGTTGAGAACAGAACCCTTGTTACAAATGATCAATTCTGTAGTAGAAACCAGAGACCCTTATGCTATTGTTTGGTAAAACAAGAAATAATTACAGTATTAAAGCAGGAGTTAGATCTGATATATGACCTAGGAATGAAAGCTTGAATCTACATTGAAAATGGAGGAATGGAAGAGCAGGGGAGGTTTAATGGATATCTAAATTGAATCACCATTGCCGTTCAATGTGATGCATTTAGGGATTTTTGTCTATTGTTTGCGTTATTTTGTTTTATTTTATAAAACCAGGGGGATGTAGCCTGAATACCTTAAATCAGGATATGAAAAGGGTTTGTGTGTTTTCCACTTCACAAAGACATATTACATATCCTGCTTTTTCAATTTGTTGTCAGAGTGCACAAATAAATCCTTGAATAAGAGACTTGTACCCTATTGGGGATCAGATACTAAATGATTGTAGATAACATGGAGGCTAAAAACACAATTTTGTCCAACAACCAGACAAGTAAATAAAGTTCTGATCCATCTAGTTCCCAATCTTCAGTTTAGAAGTTAGGGTAGCAGAGGTTATTAGGGTGAGTAATGTCTAAAAAGTAACAAGTGTAAATATCTCAGTTTTTAAAAATGAAGTCTTAGCACCATAGAAAAAACATTTCTTGGAAAATAACAACTTGTGCTTTAAAAAAAATAGTTTCCAATGAAAATGAGACCAAAAAGGAATACAAAATAGAGGCAATCTATAGAAATACTTTGTCTACCACCTAAAGGAGGAAGAGTAACAATATTGATAAGGATGACAATATTTTCAATAACACTTCACGGTCTGCATTAAACTTTACAATTACCTCATTTATCCTTAGAAAAACCCTAAGTGACAGATTATCCCCAATTTTTATTGTTATTCAATTGTTTCAGTTATGTCCAACTCTTCCATGACTCCATTTGGGGTTTTTGTGGCAAAGATACTGGAATAGTTTGTCATTTCCTTCTCCAGCTCACTTTACAAAAGAGGAACTGAAATAAACAGGATTGTGATTAGCTTAGGGTCACATGGTAAGTATCTGAGACCAGATCTGAACACAGGAAGAGTCTTTTTTACTTTAAATCTAGCACTCTATCCATTGTAACACCAAGCTGTCCCTAAAACATTTTTTTAATTATTAATGAGTAAACTGAAACAGAGATTAAATAACTTATCAATGACCACATATCTAGAAAGTGTCTGAAGCCATGTTGGAACTTATCTTCCTGATTCCAGGTCCAGTATTCTATTCACTATTCACTCTATTCACTACGCACTAGGCAATCTAGATGTCTAAATAGCTTCTGAGAGCCCTTTCTACTCTAGGACTATGATCATATGACAATGCGATCCTAAAGCATCATCATCTTGATGACTTGTTTCCATTAAATTCTGATTTTATTTAAACTTGGAGTGCATGATGTATTATTTTTTTTTAAATAGCTACATCAGTTCTTGCCATGCTCATTACAGAAGGGGCTGTCCATGAAATATCAGCCATAACCAGAAAGGGTGAAACAATAGCATCTTTAAAGTCCTCTTTGAAAATATAAGACTTTATATAAATCTTCACTAATCATCCAATAAATATTTACTTCTCACAAGATACTTTGTTGAGTTATAATGGCATGTATTGTCTTAACTTCCTACCATAGCAACTAGAGTACTGGAAATGAAGTGAAGAAGACTTGAATTTGAATCCTGCTGTGTGGCTCAGAGCAAATCACTTTTATGAGACTTTTAGCTTCTGTTTTCTCATGTATAAAACAGGGACATAGTACCCCCTATGTAAAATATTGTGACATGAGTTTATATGTATAAAGTACTTCTTGAACCTTAAAATCCCTTTTAAAATATTGTCTGGTAAATTTAGAGAATTAATTTGGCAAAATGAAAAGAAGATTACACTTAAAGTCAGAAGACTGAGGTTTAAATATTGCCTTAGATAGTTACTCTCTATGTGACACTGGTCTAGTCACTTAGTCTCATTGAGCCTCAGTTTTCTCATTTGAAAAATGGGAATGATAATAACACCAGCCTCACAGGGATAGATTAAAGATATTTAAAGTGCTTTGCAAACATAAGACAAAGTATAAACAAATGTCAGGAGCTGCTGCAGCTGCTATATGAGTGCTAAGAGAATTATTTATTCAGTCTCCTCACTCAAAGAGCTTAAACTCTAATGATAAAGAATAAATATAATGCAAAAACTTGAAGACAGATATGTTATGAACCCAAATGGAGGGAGAAAATTTTGAATAAATGGACTACTGTTTGACCATCAACATGAGTTCTGCCCTTTCACTTCTCACCCATGATCAGGATTTGGGCAGGAACTGAAATTTTCTAATGTGTAGGTCCGGACACTTCATGCTTACAACAGTACCCTGGAGTTAAAGTTTTGACAAAAGGGAAAAACAATCATCCTGCATAGTACAAATTGTTTCAATACCAGTGAAGGACAAGCTTTGGTTTTTCTCCTCTTTTGTCATTGCTCGGTTCCTCCATACCCCTTGTTCCAGGCTTTTCCTTGGTCTAGGAACTACACCATTTGATCTAGGGATACCTTGCAGATAGAATTATTCTATGAGTCTGGAACTCCTCTGTCACTGTTCCATTGACACAATGTAAGTAGATTCTGGCTTGACTCACCTTTTCTTGCCACACTAGGTAGGGCTGCATTTTCTACTATCATTGGGGTGCCATTGTTGGTGTTCTTTTTCCAAAACACAGCCAGGTGATAAAAGTTCAGATCTTTTATTGTGTCCTTCAATATAGCCCGGTTAGCTCAGAGGCCTATCTCTCTGCTTGGTTCTAAGAGCCCTTGCAGCTTTGTCCTTTGCTCCTGCCTCTGCTTTCTTCAGCCTCCAGCCAACACCAAGATGGAAGATGCAATGAAATCTCTCTTGCCTCAAAGATAGGGCTTATGGGCTTCCTCCCAGAGTGCTCCTCACCGACCCCAGTCAATGTTCCCAAGTAAACTCTCTCCAGCTCTAAGAGCTTCCTGTATATATATGATCTCCCAAAGGTTAACTCCTCCTTCTGGAGAGAGAGGGATTCTGGGTTATCTCCCAGAGTGCTCTCTGGCCCTAAGGGAGGTGTGAATTCAGATATCTCATACTAAGCCTGAAATCTCCCAAACGTGTGAACTCCATTGAGTTCTTAGATACTTATGAGCTCTCTAAAGGTGTGAACACAAGCATCGTTTCTATCAGTTGTACTTAGTACCTTGTTTCAAGTTCTGGCCCAAAATATCTCCTTCTAAGATCAAATCAATCATATTGAACCATGCCAAATTAGATAATTATTGTCTCTATCAACTCTAATGGTTTAACAGTTTGTAAAGATTCCAACATGCCATGATTCTTTTTGTCCTTAAATCATATGATTCTCTGATGGGGTGTTCAGGAGTCCCTCTGGTGTGACAGTTTGCTGAACCCTTTTCCGGGTTGTCATCCATCTTTGGTGTCTATCTGGCTTTCAATTGCCATGTATGGCTTCAAGAACCTCTAGAATTAAACCCCAGTCTTTCCCGTTTCCATATTATGTTTCCATGGTAGGACTTCCTCTTCTTTGCCAGTTCATTTTTTTTTTAATAAGAGGTATTAGTGTAAGCACCTCTAATCCTGGAGTGGGGAGAGATGCTGTCTCCCATCGCACTTCAGCACTCCCCTCTGACCAGGAACCCCAAACCTAGAGCTCCCCCCTCCAGCAAGTGCTCACAGTATCTCTGCCCCATTATCTCTGTATGCAGCAGGTGCTAGTTCCTTCTGGTCCAGGGCTGTCTCAGTAGCACAGCTGGGCTTGGTGTTCCTAATTCGCAATCTTCCTGGATTTACTACAGAAAATTTCTGTGGTTACTGCTGACTCCAGCCCACACCCAGCTAGCTCTAGGGCTTCCCACTAAGTATAGGATACTGAGCATGCATGACCACATAAACATCTTGCTATTGTGTGCAGATGTTTTTTGCCACTTTAGTATAACTGCTTTAATGATAACACAAATTATTATGCCCTCTGACTTCTCAAGAAGACAGAGATTCCCCTTAGGGAAAATAGAGAGCCAGACCAGCCCCATCAGCAGGTTCCTTTTACTGAACTAAAGGGTCTTATACCTCATTCACGGTTCCCTACTATCTGTGGCCCTCTACAATGAAGGACCTAAAGGAGGGGCTCATAGTGGGAAAGAGGGTATCAATTTTGTTTTTGTTTTTATTTTTGTATTCTAAGCACTTCTATAAGCCATTTGCATTTTCACTAAAGTTAAATCCAGTACTAGTTTCAGTTATCCTGATCTAAATCTTGCCATTGAATCCAGATGGTTCTTGAAGAGAAAGTGAGGCTGGTGACTTTGAACAGTCCTCCCTCACTTAGATCCTATTAACTTGAATGTCATAGTATCACCTCCCTGATGTCATGGTCATCTTTGAGAACAAAGAACAAACAACAAAGTTAAATAAATCTGACCTATAATAAGTGTTCAGTAATATTCAGTTGTGGTTAGTGCTGTTCTATAAAATCTTTGTAATCAAAATGTTATCTATTTTTTTTTAAGTACTGATCCTTTCTCAAAGACTGTGCTTTAATTTCTAACTCTGTTTCATTTATAAATACAGCTTAATCCCTTTAGGGCAAAAAATATTGATCTTCCAAGAGGAAAAAAGCTGGATGTTTCTATTTTTGAAAGTAAAAATATCATTTCTGGCTACCTAGCTTTAATTTTGTGATTACTCAGCTTAGATTTGGTATATTAGCAGATACAAAATGTTTTAGTATTAAAAATCTAAGCAAAGAAGTTGAAGTCTAGGATTTGGTTTCTCAATTTCACAGCTTCAAAATCATGTAATAATACCAGTGCCCTAGCTATCTTAGAAGACAGAGGCTTCATAATAACATTCTTACCCATGGCTTGTATATCATTGTCACTCCAGAATCTAAATAAATAATCTTGTTTCTTCATTGTTGTATCTTGTTCTAATAGAATTGATCCCTCCATAGGGAGAAGTGGCTAAATGGTGTTTTTCATATAGGAGAAAAAAGGCAGCAGACTCCTTATAGTTTTAAAACTCTGTTGGATAGTTCAGGCATTGGTTTTATAAGGTGGAAGTGGACATATCCAAAGTCTCTGTAAAAATACAAGTGGAATTCTTCCTATAATAATATAATACTGTATAACATCCATTTTATATGAATATAATAGAATATTATTGTGCAATAAGAAATGAAAAATGTGAGAAATTTATAGAATGTAGAAAGATTTTATATGTATATATAAAATGTTTGTATGTATATATAGATACATTTATATATAAAGTGATTTTAAAATTGAAGAATAAAGAAGCAACAGAATATGAACAATTAAAATAATATAAATCATAATTCTAAAAACCATTTGAATTCTGAGTAATTGTAATTAATGATCTCTGCCCTAAAAAAACTGAAAAGGAAAACATTTATTTTTCTCCTTTAAGAAAGGATCTTCTGGTATGAGGGTCACTAGACATTTGTTTTCAAACCACATGTGGGCAGTCCAAGTAACCCAATTTATTTGATCCGTAAGACTGAGAATCCTAAGAAATACTAACTATTCAAACCTCAGAAAAATTAAAATTATCTCATTATGGATCAGAGTGATAGGGACTTGTTAATTTAAGGAATATGCATTCTATTAAATAAGGATTTAACCCAGAAGAAAGCTAGAATTACCTTAGCAAACTTATTTTCAATTTCATTACATTCCCCAGCCTTTAAAAAAATTTTAGCTTACTTTCTCAATAAAGCATTCACTTTAAAGATGTGCCTCTTTGATCGGTAATTTACTTTTAAGTCTCATGCAGAAGAAAGAAAAAGAGTTTCACTTGACCAACTTCACTGCTTACTTCAACAATTCTGCTTGAGCTTTACGGTGAGTACATGTTCTATGTGCCACCAAGAGATGATATGAGATCTCAATGAGGATTGCAAAAATAAGCATTTAACATAATATTTTGTGGCAGAGTGAAGTCAGGGCAAGATATCAGAGGAAAGTCAGGAAGGGGCTCAAGCTCTCCCAGTTTTCCTCAAAAACCATATGAAACCAAGCCTCTAAATAGAGTCTTTTGGAATGAAACCACTCTCCAGCTCAAACGAGATTGGAAAAACTTCATGAAAGTCAGTCTCACTGGGATGAAAAGGCTGTTCAGTCCAGCTTAGACAAACTCTGGGAAAGCTGGTGAGAGTGTCATAATCACAGCAAATCACACCTGAGACCCTCAGTCCTGTCTCAGTTGTGGAATCAATCAGTAGAGCAGTCCCCAGTTCCAGCTCGGAAGGCAAATTCTCAAAAACCAAGATGTTTCTTGAAAAGAACAGGCCAAACTGTCCTCTTAAAAACATGAGGGGCCCCTCTGATCAAAGCCTAGGCTCAGAACTGCACAAAAAGCTTGGGATGATGGCCCCTTTACCCCACTAGCAGAGCTCAACCATAAAAGTTTTAAAAAAGGAAATACCAAAAAAAAGAGAAAGTGAGCAAGAAACAGAAAAGCTATTTACAGAAAAGGAGGCATCACATGGACAGTGTGTGGTTGTGAATGGATTCTGATGTGATGATATTAAAGAAAAAGTGGAAGGAAAAAGGTCTGTACTGGACGAAGAGGAAAGAAGAAATAAAAGAAGAAACATAATGGGACCAATCAAATCACTTGAAGAGTTGTAAAAGACCTACTACAATCTAGGGAAAGAAGAGAGGCAGAGGAACATTGTCTGAAGCTTGATCTCATCAGTTTTGACTCTAAGAGGGAATAACTTAATCATTCAGTTGGGTATAGAAATTTATCTATCCAATAAAGAAGTTAGAGGAGAAAGAGGAAAGAAAAGGGAGTGGCCATATAGAAGAGAAGGCAGAACACTAGGAAAAAGGGTAAAAGAAGAGGGGGGGGAGGTGATAGAAGGTAAGGTAGTGATTGGGGTGGGTTAAAAAACACTACTAAGAGAAGCAGGAGGGATGATAGGAGATAAGGTAGTAAGTGGTATGGGTCAAAAAAAAAAAAACACTGCTAAGGACAAAGTAGAAAGAGAAAACAAAAGCATATACAAGGGAGAAAATAGGATGGAGGGAATACAGAATTAGTAATCATAACTGTAAATGTTAATGGGATGAACTCTCCCATAAAATGAAAGCAAATAGAGTGGATTAAAAAAAAAACAGAATCCTATAATATGTTGTTTACAAGAAACAGATTAACAAAGAGAAACACACAGAGAATTACATAAAAGGCTGGAATAGAATTTATTATGCTTCATCTGAAATAAAAAAAAAAGTCAGGAATAACAATTCTGATCTCAGACAATGCAAAAGTAAAAATAGATCTAATTAAAGGAGATAAGGAAGACAAATACATCTTGATAGTGGATACCCTAAACAATGAAATAGTAACAATATTAAATGTATATGCTCTGAGAAGGAGAGAATACAAATTCCTAGAGAAAATATTATGCCAGTTATAGGAAGAAACAGACAGCAAAACTACATTAACTGGGGATCTCAACCTTCCCCTCTAAGAATCAGACAAAACTAACCACAAAATAAACAAGAAACTAGGGAGGTTAATAGAATCTTAGAAAACCTAGATATGATAAACTTCTGTAGAAAAATGAATAGAGATAGAAAGGAATACACCTTTTCTTCGGCAGTACTTTGGCATCTACACAAAAACTGATCATATATTGGGGCATAAAAACCTCACAATCAAATGCAGAAAGGCAGAAATAGCAAATTCTTTTTCAGAGCAGAGCAATAAAAATTATATCCAATAAAGAGGTGGGGAAAGATAGACTAAAACCAATTGGAAGTTAAATAATCTAATTCTTAAAGAGAGAGAGAGAAAGAAAGAAAGGGGGAGGGGGGTCAAACAACAAATCACAAAAACAATCCATAATTTCATCCACAAAAATGATAATGATGAGACAATATGCTAAAACATATGGGAAACAGCCGAAGCAATTCTTAGGGGAAATTTTATGACTCTAAATAGCTGCATGAATAAAACAGAGAAAGAGAAGATCAATGAATTGGGTATGCAACTAAAAAAAAGCAAAAACAAAACAATTAAAAAACAACTAAAACCAAATTGAAAACCCCCATTTAAATACCAAATTAGAAATTCTGAAACTCAAAGGATAGATTAATAACACTGAAACTAAGAAAACTATTGAACTAGTTAGTAAAACTGAGTTTTATTTAAAAAAAAAACAACAACAACAAAATAGATAAACCTTTGGTTGATTTGATTAGAAAAAGGAGAGAGAAAAAGCAAAGCACTAGCATCAAAAATAGAAAAGGTGAACTTACCACCAATGAAAAAGAAATTAAATAATTAAAAATTATTTTGCCCAATTGTACGGCAGCAAGTCTGACAATATAACTGAAATAAATGAATATTTACAAAAATATAAATTATCCAGCTTAACAGAAAAAGAAAGAAATTGCTTAAATAGTCCCATTTTAGAAAAAGAAATTTAACAAGCCATTAATGAACTCCCTAAGAAAAAATCTCCAGGGCGAGATGGATTCAGAAATGAATTCTGCCAAGCATTTAATGAACAATTAATTCCAATATTATGTAAACTATTTGCAAAAATGGATAAAGAAGGAGTCCTGACAAATTCTTTCTCTGACATAAATATGATACTTATTCCTAAACCAGAAAAGCCAAAACAGATAAAGAAAATTACAAATCAATCTTTCTAATGAATATTAATGGAAAAATTTTGAATAAAATATTGGCAAAAAGATTATAGCAAGTTATCAGCAGGATAGTATACTATAACTAAGAAAGATGTATACCAGGAATGCAAGACTAGTTCAATGCCAGGAAAACTATTACCATAATCAACCATATCAATAACAAATCAACAAATGTTAATCTCAATATATGCAGAAAAATATTTTGACAAAATGCAGCAGCCATTCCTATTAAAATAACTAGAGAGCATAGGAATAAAAGGAGCTTTCCTTAAAATAATAAGCAGCATCTATTTTAAATCAACAGTAAGTATTCTCTGTAATGGAGAGAAGCTAAACATATTCCCAGTAAGATCAGAGGTGAAACAAGGATACCCGTTATCACCACAGTAATTTAACACTGTATGAGAAATGTTGACTTCAGCAATAAGAAAAAAAAATTAAAGGAATTAGAATAAGTAGTGAGAAAATAAAACTTTCACTCTTTGCAGATGATATTATGATATACTTTTAGAATCCTAGAAAATCATCCAAAAATCTATTGGAAAAAATTAACAGCTTTAGCAAAGTTGTAGGATATAAAATAAAGCCACACAAATCATCAGCATCTCTATATATTACCAACAAATCTCATCAGCAAGAGATAGAAAGAAAAACATTTAAAATACCTATAAACAAACAAACAAAAAAAAAATGTGGGTGTCTGTCTTCCAAGACAAATCTAAGAACTATATGAACACAATTACAAAAATACCTCTCTTACAAATAAAATCAGATCTAAACAATTAGAAAAATATCAGTTGCTCATGGGTCAAGCTAATATAACAAAAATTACACTTCTGCCTAAATTTGTCTACTTTTTTAGTATCTTACCAATCAAACTGCCAAATAATAACAAAATTCATCTGGCAGAACAAAAGATCATGAATATCAAGGGAATTAATGAAAAAAAAAATACAAAACATAGTAGCTTAGCTGTACCAAACCTAAACTATATCATAAAGCAGCAGTCATCAAAACCATATGGTACTTGCTAAGAAATAGTGTGGTGGATCAGTGGAATAGATTAGATGCAAATGACACAATAATCAAGGCCTATAGCAATCTAATATTTGATAAATCCCCAGCTCCAGCTTCTGTAATAAGAACTCATTGACAAAAATTGCTGAGAAAACTGGAAAATAATATATCAGAAACTCAACATAGAGCTACACCTCAAACCTTATACTAAAATAAGGTCAAAATGGGTACATGATTTGCACATACGGGATGATATTATAAACAAAGTAAGAGAGCAAAGGATAATTTATCTAATATATCTTTGGAGAAGGGAAGAATTTAGAACAAAGAAGAACTAGAGAACATTATGAAAAACAAAATGGGCAACTTTTATTGCATTAAATTAAAAAGGTTTTTTGCACAAACAAAACCAACAGAAAAGATTAAAAGGGAAGTACAAAACTGGGAAAAATTCTTTACAGCCAGTGTTTCTGGTAAAGGTCTCATTTTTAAAATATATAAAGAACTGTGTCAAATTTATAAGAATGCACATCATTCCCCAATTGACAAATGGTCAAAGACTAATGGACAGCCTATTTTCAGGTAACAAAATTAAAGCCATCTATAGTCATATGAAAAAATGCTCTAAATCACTATTGATTAGGAAATACAAATTAAAACAACTCTGAGGTACTGCCTCACACCGCTCAAACTGACTAATATCACAGGAAAATATAATGATAAATGGGGAGAAGTTGTGAGAAAACTGGAAAACTAGTGCATTGTTGGTAGAGTTGTGAAATGATACAATCATTCTTGAGAGCAATCTGGAACTATGCCCAAGGAGCTGTAAAACTGTAGATAACTTTTGACCCATAGTGCCACTACTGGATCTATATCTCAAGGAAATCATAAAAGAGGAAAAAGGGCCCACGTGTGCAAAAATGTTTGCAGCAGTAACAAAGTATTGGAAAATGAATTGATGTCCATCAATTAGGGGATGGCTGAATAAGCTGTGGTATAGGAGGGTAATGGAATATTATTATTCTATAAAAAATGATGAGCAAGCTGATTTTAGAAAGTCCTGGAAAGACTTACACAAACTGATGCTGAGTGAAACAAGCAGAATCAAAAATACACTGTACATATTAACAGCAAGAATGTGTGATTATCAACTATGAAAAATTTGATTCTTCTCAGTAGTTCAGTGATATAAAGCAATATCAATAGACTTTGAACAGGAAATTCCATATGCAACACTTTGCTCCAATATCACCTTTCCCTCTTCCTGATTTTGCATCTATATTCTTACTGAACTTTGTGCTTAGAAAGCTAGTTGACAAAAGGTTGACATATGTATATATATATATATATATATATATATATATATATATATACATACATATATGTGTGTGTGTGGACTATGGATATTTGTTAGATATAATTCTAGATCAATATCCTTCTCCAGGGGAGACTTCCCTTGAGGGAATAGAATAGTCATAACTGAGCACTTATTTCTTTACTTATCTAGAATTATATCTATCTGTCCCCTCAAATATTCATGGTCCAAGGGTATAAGTTTGGTTTAAAAGGAAAAAAAAAAAAAACTTCCCTAGTCAATGTGAAGAGGGAAGTTAGCTCTTATGTAATATTAAACAGCTTGCATAACTTTCTACTAACAATTGGTTACCAAGAAAAAACAAACCCCAACACAAATAGGCTATTCAATCCAATGGCAAGCAGAAATTGAAGAAGGTATATAATTGTTGGTATGGAGATCAGTTTCCAAAAAAATCTATGTACGATATATAAAAATTTACATTAATCTATTTACATTCAAATATATGTTGGAATTTATACTTCGACACTGGTATAAATTCAACTTGACCATAGGCAATAATCCTTTAAAATATTTCTGTAGCCTCTTGGAAGATATTTTTTCAACATCTTTACATATCTCTATATATGTAAATATATGTGTGTGTGTATATATATATATATATATATATATATATATACATATATATTCTCTATAGTTTTCTTTTTTCTTTTCATTTCCCTGGATTAAGAATCAGGACTATCTATACCTCACAAAAAAAAATATGGCAGAATGTTGTTTTATATGTGTAGACAATTTAAGTGATATTAGAATTAATTGTTCTTTGAATGTTTGATAACTTTTATTTACAAATTCATCTAGATTTCATTTTTTCTTTCTTAAGTACTTTATTTGTGTGTGTGTGTGTGTGTGTGTGTGTGTGTGATTTGAGATTCTTTATTCCTTATTTTATTTTGTTGTTATATATTTCCTCTACTACAAAAGAAATGTTTAAAACAGGAAGAGCCTGAGTACAATAACAAATACTTTAAAATAGCCCAGCTCAATGAGAAATATTTTAATTCACCCTCACAAAGTCTTTTTTAAAGTTCCTTTTTCAACTCAATTTTTATTTCTAATTTTAGGTCTCTTTAGATATTCAGAACTCCCGTGTTTATGATAATTTTTTCTATGAAATCATATCATATAAGTGGCCACATATTCAGAGCCTGTAAAGAGAGCTAACCTTAGATTTAAGGATCTATTCAGCACTGACCTTTCCATATCAGATTTTCCCAAAGTTCTATCAATAAAACTAAGATAACTTATGACACATAAAATCTTGATGCTTACTCTCCCTTGTGCTTGGATTGATAAATCATCATCAAATTAGGTCAGACTAACTCTCAGACATAAATTCTTTGGAATCCTGTGAAGACCATGTATTTTTAAATCAGCCAGAGTCAGGAATTCAGGTTAGGGGAAAATCTTCAGTCTTTATTCTCAGTGAAGAAGGATTGGAGGTGGAAGAGAATGGGTAATAGCAATGTGTGTAGCTGAGTCAAGAAGCTAGCTAGACTAGCAGCCACACGACCAGCAGCTAGGAGTATGGAACCCAGGCCCAATCTCTCCCAGCTTCTCTTCCTGTCTCTCTGCCTCCACCCCCCAAAATCGTCATTTCCTATACAACACATCAGGACTTGCACAGAGAGTGGGCGGGGGCCATTCTTTATCCAATCATGTATATTAATAGAGTATAGCCCAATTACTAGTTAGCCTCACGTACTTGGGACCTCAGTGCATCGACTCAAACCTCAGCCCATTACAGAATCCCAACTCCTATTATTATCTAACCTGTGGCAGGCATGTAGTGGAAGTATTTCAAATGGGAATTCCACAATTTGGCTATAATTTGGAGCTAAAAGATTAGATTTGCATCCTAACTCTGCCACTTAAGTGATCCCCAGACAGTTACTTAACTTTTTGAAAGCTCAGTCCCCTTATTTGTAAAATGAGAGCAATAACATTTACTCTAAATCATTTTTTCCTATTTCATGAGGTTATGGTGAACAAAAAAATTGCCAACTTTAAAATAAATGAGCATTATTATCATTAACTTTTAGCACAGAAGATCACAGGATTATAGCTTTAAAACTGCAAGAGATCTTAGAGGTTCCTGAAAATAACCTCCTCATTTTCCAGATGATTTAACTGAAGTCAGAGAAGCTAAATGACTTATCTAATGTCACACAAGTAGCAAGTAACAGAATTAGGATTTGAGCCTGCACTATTGCCTCCAAATCTAGAATTCCTTAATGTTGATCAGCATCCTCGGCATGAAAGTTTTAAAGCTACTATTCACATAGGTAATAATTAATAGTAATAAAATCTAACATTTATATAGTACCTACTTTGTGCCAGGCACTGAGCTGTTAATTTCAATTATTATTTCATTTTACACTCACAACAATCCTGGGAGATAGGGACTATTATTATCCCCATTTTACAAATAAAGAAACTAAATAAACTGATTAAATGAGATTAATTTAGCAAGGGACAGAAAGTAAATATATGAGAAAGGATTTGAACTCAGACATTCCTAATTCTAGTTCTATCTTCTTTACTATCTAGAAAAACTCAAAAAAGTGAAGGTTGTTGTCTTTGCATAGCTCTGCTTCACTTAAACCCAATTTTCAGGCAAGTCAAAATTTCACTTGTGATGCTCTTGGTCCTATTCAAAAATGAAGGACAAACAACAACATTGAAGAAACAATGAATGATCAAGATCATAATATACAGTAAATATATCCTAAAAGTATTTGGAAGATTATCATATATGAGGTGTAACCAGACCATATGAATCATGAATAATAGTAGCTAGCACAATCACCTCAAAATCAGGGGGAAAAAAAATCCTGTCTCTGAGACATAGAAGCTATGTGACTCTGGACAAGTCTCATTTCCCAGAGTAACTTTATAAGTTTGTAGATTGCAGAGCAGATGCCTATTTTTTTTTTTTTTTTTTTTTTTTTTTTTTTTTTTTGCTGAGGCAGTTGTGGTTAAGTGACTTGCCCCAGATCACATAGCTAGGAAGTTTTAAGTATTTGAGTCCAGATTTGAACTCAAGTCCTCCTGACTTCAGAGCTGGTACCTATCCACTGCACCACCTAGCTTCCCCAGATGCCTATCTTTAATGATAGAAAAGTTTTCTCATCAGAAACACCATGCAGCAATGAAATCACAAATCAATTTCATATTACATCAACCTAAATAAAGTAATCAGTGGACATCTGGGCATGGGTTAACCCAATGGATGCAAACAAATGTGGGATTGACTAAAAGATGAATATGTTTCTCTCTTTCCCTACCTATTACTATTTAAACCACTGTGTTTTCCTTTAAAATTTTATAATTTACTAAGCACTTACTATGTGCAAAGCATTGTGCTAAACATTAGAATACAATAGAAAAAGAAGACCGTCCCTTCTCCAAGGAAATTTATATTCGAATGGGGAAAACAATATATATTAAAGGTTAGAAATCAGATGGAAAGGTCCCATAGTTCTAAAGATGCAGTGGCAAACAAGATGTCTTTAGTATATCACTAGAGTCTTCTAGTAGGAAAGAAGACATGTCCTATCCAAGGACCATCTTTTGATTTGGGTTTTTTATTTTTTTTTAATACATACAAAGATAGTTTTCAACATTCACCTTTGCAAAACCTTATGTTCCAGATTTTTTTTCCTTCTTTCCTCTCTTCCCCCCTCCCCTGGACAGCAAGCAATCTATTATAGATTAAATATGTACCATTCTTCTATACAAATTTCCATATACATCATGCTGAACAAGAAAAATTAGATACAAAGGAAAAAAAGGGGAGAGAAAAAAAGCAAACAACAACAAATAGGGTGAAAATATTATACTTTGAAATATTCAGACAAGCTATTCTCCAAATGATAAATGGTCAAAGGATATGAACGGACAGTTTTCAGATGAAGAAATCAAAACAATTTATAGTCATATGAGAAAAATGCTCTAAATCACTCTTGGTCAAAGAACTGCAAATAAAGATAACTCTGAGGAACCACTATATACCTCTCAGATTGGCTACAATGACAGGAAAAGATAAAGATGAATATTAGAAGGGATATAAAAAAAACTGGGACATTAATGCATTGTTGCTGGAGTGGTGAGCTGATCCAACCATATTGGAGAGCAATATGGAACTATGTTCAAAGGTCTATCAAACTGCGAATATCCTCTGCTCCAGCAGCAGATTCTCCACTGGGCCTGTATCCCAATGAGATCATAAAAAAAGTGAAAATAACCCACATGTGCAAAAATGGCAAATATACTAGAATAGTTTGCAATGTCCTTCTCCAGCTCATTTGATGGATTAGAAAATTGAGGTAAACAGGGTAGGAACACAAAGCTAATGTATCTGAGGCTTCATTTGAATTCAAGTCTTCCTGACTATAGATCCAGGATCCAGTTCTCACTAAGCCATCTAGCTTTCTCAACAATTTAAGGTAAAGACAAGAGACCAGAAGACTCAGAGCAAATATGAGTTCTGGTCCCTTTTCTTGCACTGCCTTATTTTGTAACCTTGGGCAAGTAATAAAATTTCTAGGTTCTCCTTAGCTATAAAATAAAGGTAATAGGCTACAGAGTTTTTAATTAACTTTTCCAGCTCTGAAATTCTGTAGCAGTTGTGAATTTACACAGAACTATACTAGCAGCACAATCCAATTGATGGGAAGCTTCACAACTCATGAGTTTAATGAAATTTGTTGAAGGAAGCAATGAAAGAATTCAGCCACTGGCTTAGCTGTATTGATATAACTAAGTAGGGCTTTTAATGACTTCAAACTTCTCCCTGAAGCAAAGACCTCCCTTTTTTAACATCAACATTCTTCCAGAGAACTTGAATTCAATATTTGAACATTCTTGTAGTGATGTTAAATGTCTAAAAGTTATGGAATATGATACCTTTCTATTTAAGTTGAAAATCACTCAAAGTAAGCTAGAGAGAGGGGCATATAGTGGGTGTGTACACCCAAACACTTATCCTATTTGCCACATAGAATGACAAACAACATCAACAACAACCCCTGAATAGAACTATAAGCTGGATGGACTTCAGCTAGTCACTTAACTACTTTTGAATCTCAGATTTCATATTTATCAAAATAAGAAAATTATAGTTGATGACCTCCAAAAGACCTCCTAATTTTAACATCCTATGGTTAATTGATTTTAAGTCATTTTCCAGATTAGCTGAAAATAAACCCAAGTGGATAGCCTAAGAATGGGAGAAAAAATGACACATAGTAGCTGTGGTATCCTAAGCAAATCTTTCTATCTCTTGTAGCTTTAGTTCCTTCATCTCTAAAATGGGTATAACAATAGCATGTACAAGATTGTTCTAAAGATTGAATGAGATAATACATATCAAAGTATTTTTCAAACCTTAATACAGTCTGGTATAGTGACTAGAAGGCAGGGCTCTGAACCAGGAAAATCAGTTCAACTCCAACCTCTGATACATACTGACCATAGAAACTTGGGCAAGTCCTTAACAAGTAAGCATTCTAAGAATATAAATTGCAGAGAAAATGTTAGCCTGCATTGGTAGAGGGAGTTTCATCATCCTAGAATTTTCTGCACTTATAAAATTACAGATTGGTCCCTATCCCTATTCTTATTTCTATCCAAAGCATTTTGAAAATCTTCAAGTGCTTGTTCTTATTATTAAATGGTGGTCCTAACTTTATTATCCACATCATCTAGATTTTCAAAGACAATGGTTTGTTTAGAGTAAGGCAAACTATGAAACCCCTCAAAGCTAAGTAATAAGATCACCAAATGGAATGTATTGAACTGTCTGCTCCATAGACTAATTTCATCAAGCAAGACATGTTAATTATGTTCCCCTGGGTAATAGCAACAGTCTCTCTCTGTGTGTATTAAAGGAATTAAATACTTCAGTGCTTATCAGTCAAAATAACCATTTATTATTTGTTTTAAATAGTAAAGCAACGGAGATTATTATTCAAATACCAATTAGAATGTGGTGATGGAAGGAGTAGGTCACCTCTTGTCCAACAAATTTGTTTCTCCCCTTAATATATGTCAAGAAGGCATAAATGTTCCTTTGTAAAGTACATGGCAATGACTAGCTGCTCTGTATTTCAGACCAACCACTGGATATATAGGGGCTTATGTTATCAATTTTCTCTAAAATAGCATTCTGTACCCCGGGGGTACTCAATAAATACACTTTGACTGGCCAATTGGATTTTGTTTTTGTTGTTATGGTTTGGTATTTTTGCAGCTACTGGAGGCTTAGGCACATATTTGAGAATCTGAGGACTGAAAAGTAGAGTAGGAAGAAAGAAAATACAAGAGAGAAGAAGCAACATCTTATCCTAAAGAGAGATTTTTGTGGCTTCAGGTTCAGCTGAATAGTTGAACTGGATACATGCAAGTGGAAATATGCAAAATGGGACAAATGCTTTTGGGAAGAAGGAAAAAGCAGACCAATATCAGCACTAGGCAAATTGTGAAATAGGTGGAATTGTCCTTGATGCTTTCATGATTTCATGATTTCATGATCATTTTTCATGATACCTTTCCTCTTTCTCTTTCAGGTGCCTGGTCCCAGCCTGCTTACACTACCCCACACTCTTAATTCTTTCATGCACCATCAAAAAACAGCAAGAACAACATGAGCTCAGATGTTCAATCCTTAGCATAAATGTTATACTCACTTGCAAGAAACTGTTAACATATTAGTGTTACGTACATCTTAACAAAGATTAAACCTTTAAACTAAAGGAATTGATATTTAACAGTAGAATTTAAATTTTAGCTAGCTAACAGACAAGGTTTTTGTTTGTTTGTTTGTTTGTTTTGGGTGCCCAGAATTCCAGTTTTACCTGTAGCATCTGCATCTGCTTATATCTGAAACCCTTAATTAATTGGGGAAGAGGAGAAGCAAATTTTTTTATTCTTCATTTAAAAAGATGGTTTCTCCTCATCCTGAAATATTTATTGGACTCTGGAAGGCTGTGATGTACCATGCTAGATAATAAGTGACTTTCAATGTTCACTTAGGTAGATGAATATTCACTAGGAAATTTAAAAATCTAATTTTGGCCCTGCTAAATGTGTGGATTACTCCAGGTATGGTCTACAAAAAAAGTTTAAAAAACAAGACTTTTAGTTTCTTCACCTTAAAAGAGATCAGGATAATTTCTAAGGCCTTTTTTAGGTCTAACTATATAATTCTCTAACTTCATTATACAAAGAAAGCCCTGTGGTGTAGCTTAAAATATAGAACTAGTTTCACAGACACAGTCATGTGAGAACCATAACTAGAAATAAGTTTAGTTGTAGAGGGAGGATTCATAGGGAAGTCTAACTGCATTTAAATGTGTGCTCAGAAGGTAAGATAAGTTCCCCACGAGGGGTGCCACAGTTATGAGCTCCTGATGGGGGAAATTTCAAAGGTAGTTATAACATGCAGTGACATAATCTACTGATTCTCTATGAAGACAATGGATGATGTTACTGCTTTGAAGATAAAATTCACCTACCCAAAAAGGATGATATATTGAAATTTCTGGTCAAAGTTCCATTTATCTTCTACTGCTAATTATGCTAATTAGACTAAAGTCAAGCACAATTTTGAAGCAGTTCTCCTTTGTTTTGTATGAACTAAAATATAAATTAACCATCAACCCAATTGTAATGCAAAAAACTAAAAGTATTTTTTTACTATGGAAAGAACCAAAATCTGTAAAAATTGCTTCTTCCCATTGACATTTGTTCACTCTCAAATTCTTCCTGACTTCTACCCCGTGAATCAGAATGTCCTAAGTAAAAAAACAAAACAAACCTCAAATTGTAATTTTACAGATGTGAACATAGAGATTCAATGAACCTAATTGACTTTCCCAAATCCATATAATTAGGATGTGATGGGAAGAAATTCAACCTAGATATCCTTATTCAATTCAATTCAACAATTACATTTTGAAGACCCACTCTCTGCCACACACTGGGCTAAGAATTAGGAAACAAACAAAGCCAAAATGATCTTGGCCCTCAATAAGCTTCCATTATGTTATACTCAGTGTTCTTTCCAGCATGCTCTGGTACTTTTTTATGATTACCATTCAGATTTGAAAAAATTTAAACTTAGAAAATCTACGCAAAATATATATAGTGTGACCCCAGTCATTATGAATAATGACAACCTGAATGTTTCTTTCATGGAAAATCTCAAAGTACTAATTTCTAATCCCCAGTGAGCTACATTACTTGGGTAAGGTCATTCATTTTGATCTTTTCTTGGGGAGGGAAACAAAGAAGCAGGAGAGCATACTGTTATTTTCATGAATCTATTTGTTGTGCTTGTTTATTTCCAAATATAACATCTCACATTCATTTCACCCCTAGCTATGTGTCTCATTGATTCAACTTCATAAGATTATTAATTTGTAAAAAATCCTTAATAAAGCTCAAGCATCATTTTCTTACAATATGGTTATATAGTTGAAATTCTATCCCCTCACAAAGATAGAAACCTTTGTTAAGCTGAAATCCTAGTTGCCCAACATCAGTACCACTGGTGTAATAACCAGCATTTTAAAGTGGTAGGGATCAATATCTATTCATAACCATCCTGGCTTCCAAAAAAAAAAAAAAAAAAACCTGAAGGTAACTGTATGCAATTAACTCACAGCTCCAGAACTGAATGTGCCTTTCCCTGTTGCAGGAATAGAAAAAATAGGAGGTAAGTCATGTGCTAGTAATTATCATAGGTATCAACTGTCTTTTTTTATTAGTCTTGAGGTGGGAAGGAGATTGAAGAACAGATATCTGTCCCATCTGTATCATTTCTTGCCCTCGAAATCTTCTTGAAACTGCTTCTCTGACAGTCCCAAAATATCTCAGATTAAGTATTCTCTGAAACCTTAATGAATCTTGTAGGAATGGGCCTTATACCAAGCCTTAATTTTCTCATTTCAAAATGTCAGTGTCTTTAAAAACTGGATCTCAGTCATGATAGATATGAGAAAATCAGTATATACCAGGGTTCAGTAGCTTTTACCTCCAATGCAATTTATTGGCTGTTCCATTGCAGAAAAGGCTAAGAAGTTAAGACTCGAATGGTCTAGTAGGCTAAGGTTCTAGCCAAACAGCTATTAAACCCCTTTCCAGTGATCTCAACAAGTATTATTGTGGCTTTCTAGTCACCTAAGAATATATAAAAGTCTACTTTTGTTGAATGAGACTTTTGAGACTTGGGCAGATATCCTATTGTCTCCTGACCATCAGATGAATCCCATATAAGTGAGAGGACTAAATAGATCTGGGCTAAGTGATATATCCTTATTAAGTATTCTTTCTGTGTTCTAAATAACTGTTAAATGTCCTATTTTATTTATTCCAAATTTGGAAATAATATACCAGGGAACTAGTCTGTCAGGGCTTTCGCACAACAAAGGAATGACTTTGCAGGTCGCCTATAGACAAATCTCTTAGAAAGTTCATATTTGAGTACCAGTGACATCTTAGATCATTGTCTTTTATCATAATAAAACCATTCTAGTATTCTATTCTGGATTACTTTGCTTTTTGAATTGGAAGAATCTCTTACATTTTGTGGAGTTGTAATTTAGGAACTATACATGTTACCATAATAGTTTTTTTTTTTTTTTAATTCCCCTTCAGCTACAGAAGAGTCTGGCAAGGTGAGAATACCTGAGACAAAATGAACAAGAATTATTGTACCACAACCCATAATTAAATGTAGTATTTTAAAAATCTGGTTCTAAATTTCAGTCCAGCTACTTACTTGTCTCTGTGATCTTGAGCAATCTCCAAGGGAAATGTTAGTCTTACCTCCATATGAAATTGTTATGAGGACCGAATGTGATAATATGTATGAAAATGTCTTATGTATTGTAATTTTGTGACAGATGAAAGCATTTTTAAATAATAGCTTTTTCTGTTAAAAATATATGCATAATTAGTTTTCAACATTCACTTTTTACAAAACCTTGTGTTCCAAATTTTTCTCCCTCTCCTTCCCTCCACAGCTCTCCTTGATATCAAGTAATATAATATATGTTAAATATGTGCAATTCTTCTATAAGTATTTCTATATTTATCATGCCTCACAAGAAAAATCAGATCAAAAAGAAAAAACATGGAAAGAAAACAGAAAGCAGCAAACAACAACAAAAAGAGTGAAAATACTATGTTGTGGTCCACATTCAGTCCCCACAGTCCTCTCTCTGCATGTAGATGGTTCTCTCCATCATAAGTCTATTGGAAATGGCCTCAGTCATCTCATTGTTGAAAAGCATCATGTCCATCAGAGTTGACCATCACATAATCTTGTTGTTGCTATGAATAATGTTCTCTTGGTTTTACTCATTTCATTTAGCATCAGTTCATGTAAGTCTTTTCAGGCTTTTCTAAAATCACCCTGCTGATCATTTCTTATGGAACAATAACATTTCATTTCATTCATATACCATAACTTATTCAGCCATTCCCCAACTGATGGGCATCCATTCAATTTCCTATTCCTTGCCACTACAAAAAGGGCTGCTACAAACATTTTTTGCACATGTGACTTCTTTTCCCTTTTTTATGATCTCTTTTAAATACAGACCCAGTAGAGATACTGCTGTATCAAAGGGTATAAAAAGTTTAATAGTACTTTGAGGAAAGTATTTTTTTTAAGTACCAATATCTATTGGCTAAGAAATAGAGTGGTGGATCAGTGGAATAGGTTAGGTACACAACAGTAGTCCTTGACTATAGAAATCTACTATTTAATAAACCCAAAGATTCCAGTTTTTTAGATAAGAACTCACTATTTGATAAAAATTACCAGAAAAATGGAAAATAGTCTGACAGAAGCCAGGCATGGACCAACATTTCATACCCTAAACCAAGATAAGGTTGAAATGGATTCATGATTTAGACATAAATGGTGATACTATAAGCAAATTAGGAAAGCAAGAGGTAGTTTATCTGTCAGATCTTTGGAGAAGGGAGGGATTTATGATCAAACAGAAATAGAGAACATTACAAAATACAAAATGGATAATTTTAATTACATTTTTAACAAGTTTTTCTCACAAACAAAACCAATGCAGGAAAGATTAGAAAGGAAGCAGAAAGCTGGTAAACAATTGTAATAGCCAGTGTTTCTGATAAAGGTCTCAATCCTAAAATATATAGAGAATTGACTCAAATTTATAAAAACACAAGTCATTCTTCAATTGATAAATAATCAAAAACTATAAACAGTTTTCAGATGAAAAAATTAAAGCCAACCGTAGTCCTAGGAAAAAATAGTCTCTAAATCACTATTGATGAGAAATATGTAAATTAAAACAACTCTGAGGTAATACATCACATTTATCAGAGTGACTAAGATGACAGAAAAGATAATGATAAATGTTGAAGAAGATGCAAGGAAACCAGGACACTAATGCATTGTTGATGGAGTTGTGAATTGACCCAACCATTCTGGAGAGCAATTTGGAACTATGTCCAAAGGACTATGAAACTGTGCATACCCTTTGATCCAGCACTGATTCCACTGGGTCTGTATCCCAAAGAGATCATAAAAAGGGAAAGAAATTGAGTAGATGCCCATTAGTTGAGGAATGGTTGAATAAGTTGTGGTATATGAATGTAATGAAATATTATTGTTCTGTAAGAAATGAGCAAGCTGGTTTCCCCCAAAAAAACTGGATAAACTTGTATGAACTTATATCTTGGAGAAAGAGGAAGTAAAAGAGGGAGGATGAAAAAATTTGGAACTCAAAATCTGTACAAAACTGAGTGTTTAAAACTATAGCTACATGTAATTGGAAAAATTAAATATAATTAAAGGGAGGATAAGAAAAAAACATAAAGTACCAATGTCTCACAGCACCAACCTCTATATATTAGTGTTATCGTGTGATTTGGAGACCTATCTTGCTTGAATCCCTCATATTTATCATCCTGGAATATTTCCCTGATGTCTCTCTACTTTTTCTCCAAATCATGTAATACAAAAAAGTTATCTTTTTCAGGATTGTTTAATCTACATTTCACTAAGAAATACAAACCTTCTTCTTTATTTAATTCAATAGATTCAATTCAGATCAAGGAAACCCTGAACCCTTTTAACTCAGGATCACAATAGACAATTTTCCAAGGCTTGAAGCTTTAAAATGTGCATTTTTCTTATGTTTCAGTAAAGTTTCTGAAGGAATTGGAACATGATAATACCTATTATATATGTAAATAATGGCCTGCAGCTCAAAAGCTGGAAAGAAAGAGTCCCATTTTCCTCCAATTTCTTTTGTTGTTGTTTTTTTAAAAATGATTAATTTGTTGCTGTGTTATCTGAGTAATCCTTGGGTGCAAATGACGCTAATTTTAAAACATCTTGAATTAAATGTTTGTTAAGTATTTCCCTCCCACCATTGTTTTGTGTGATGCATTAACAAGAAGCCATGAAGTGTAATTACTTTTATGAAAATGAACTAAAAACAATTATTCTTTTTAGCAAAGTTCTAATGGCAATGTTACTTTAAAATAAACAACAAAAGCACACTAAATGAGTCATAGGGTTCACAAAGCAAAGCAATGGAAAGGGATTCTTATTTATGGGGACAACATTAGCATTTTATGGTATCCAAAATTGATTATCCTGTCCTGATTTGTTTGTTTTCTTCATGCTCTGTGAGGCTATTACATAGACTTCTGTATAATTCTCTAACTTGTTATTTCCCACTAGCGATGCTACAGACATTACTTGGTTACATGACACATTATGGAGCTTAAAATGTAATCAAATAAAAGAATTGATAGGACTTAAACTCCCAGAATACCAGCATTTTTCAAAAGGCATTTGCACATTAAATTTACAATAGAAATGGGAAGCAGGTGTTGGTGCTTATTTTTCTTAGATAGTGGGGTAGACTAGATCCACTTAAATAGGCAGCTCATTTTTTTTTCATTTTTTTCCAGCTCTTATGTCAAAAGTTCTTTTCTGATATGAAGGATCTTAGTTCATTTTAGAAACATTGCCCCATTTATGCTCATTGGAATAACATCCTAAGGATAATCACCAGGCTCACTTAAAAGCTCTCAGTTTCAAAATATAGAAATTTTATTCATGTAGAAAGTGACTGATATCCCTCTGGAGAATCCTCCTTTCCCAAATACTAAGTCCTATCATTGACAATACTGACCTGTTTGGGGATTCAGCAAAATAAATAAATAAATAAAGGGGGGGAAATGTGGGCTAGACTCTTGCTCTATAGTACATTATTTTCTTCCAATCACTACTTCCTATCAGATGATGAGGATAAGTCTGTTGTTGCTTTTCTCCATTTTTAGTAATGTTTTATATTTCTTCTAAGATATAACAGCATATAATATAAATTGATGGAAATCATAGACTATTATGCTTTTATACCCATATCCCCTGTTCTAGAACAGTGCCCTTCAACATAGTATGAACACAAAAAAAGTTTGCTGAATTGAATAGAATTCTCTCCATTATTATTGTCTTTTGTTCCCCACAAGTTTCATGAAGTTAATCACTATTGTTGTCTCACAAGTTTTTATCCATTAGGCTCTAAGATTATAGCAAGTAGTAATTGCTTCTTTTTTTTTAATGTGTATTCACCTTGGCAATTCTATCACATTTATCCACATGTTTTTCCCCTCTAATGATCAACCCTATCTCCTCCATCACACTGGATCCCTCTCTGTAAGTAATTTCCACCCTTTAAAAAATTGCCCACTAACTCCCCAGAAGCTAACTTCCAATATCTCTTTACCTTTCTCAACTCATTTACCCAAAAATAATTGTCTACACTCATCAACTTCACTTCCCCTCCCCTCCTTCTCTTCAAAATCTATAATGTGGTTCCTGTTGATATCAGTCATCTGAAATGGTTCAAGGATCATTTCACTGTCAGAAGTAAAGCCCTTTTTCAATCCTTTTCCATCCGTATCATCAATCCTTTGTAGTGTTTAATAGTCCTGATCATTTTCTCCTGCTGGATTCTCTCCTATTTGAGTTTTTATAAAAATAGTCTCTCAGTACTCTTCAGCCTTGTTTATTAGATCTTCTTCCATATAATACTCAATAAAAGGTTATAACTAAAAGTATTGTCCTGATCACTCTTCTCTTTTTACTATACATTCCCTTATTTGGTGATCTCATAGTTTTCATTGATTCAATTATTATCTTTATGCATATGACTTTAACATGTGTATTTCTAGTCCTGGGGAATCTCTGTATTTCTGTATACCCCAATCCTGTATCACCACCAACTGTCTTTTAAATATTTCATACTCAATGTCCTGCAAGTATCTCATACTCATCATATCCAAATTTTAATTCACTCTTTCCCCCTACAAAACTACCCCTCTTTAGAACCCTTCTATCACCACCAAAAACACAGACTTTGAGATATCTAGTTTCCCAGCTTCAGTGCCAATCTTGACTTTTCACTCTCATTTATCATATTCATTTACTAGTTCTTTGAATTTCTGGTTCTACAATATATATACTCTTCATATATAAATTAAAAAATACCCTTCACATAGCAACCTTCCCCATTTAGGTCTTCATAATCTTTCACCTGTACTAGTGCAAGTACAACCTAATTGGTCTCATTGACTCACATTTCTCCCCACTACAATCTGTCTTTCACTTATCAAAGTAATTTTCCTCAAGCATAAGTCTGACTCTACTTAATAAATGCCTATTGCATTATTACCTCCAGTTCAAATATAAACTCTAGGTTTGGCATTTAATACTCTTCACAACCTGGACTTGTTCCTACTTTTGTAGTCATCTTACACATTATTCTGCTTCATTCTACTTTCTAACTTTGCCTATTTGTGATTACAAATACATCCCTTTGCATTGCCAATTTCAGTGCCTTTGCTCTACTATGCTAGGAAGGTTTTCATCCTCATATCAACCTCTTAGAATACCTGGCTTTCTTGAAGACTCAGTGCAAAGAGGATTTGCCTTCTTCTCTGCATTTTCCTTCCTAATATTCTGCACATATACAGTGTATAACAATTTGCTGCTCCCATTGAAAATGAAGGAGCCTTCAGGGGAATGCCTCATTCGGTGATGTAGGTTAGGTAGGAATTAAGATAATAAATAGCCTCCTTTACCTGTCCAAAAAAAAAAATCAATCTGGGAGGAGAAAATTCTCAAGATTTCTGGCCATTTGCTATTTGCTATTGCTAATCAATCAGAATCCAAACAATGACCTACTGGGGAGGGGAATCCTCTTTTTCCCCTAGAGAATGAATCCCCAGGAATAAAGTTCTTCTGCTACTAACTTCTTGAATTACTGCAAAATTAGCAACTCAATTTTTTCCTTCCTTCCCTCCTTCCTTTCTTCCTTCCTTCCTTCTTTCCTTCCCTCCTTCCTTCCTTTTTTCCTTCTTTCCTTCCTTCCTTTCTTCCTTCCTTCCTTTCTTCCTTCCTTCTTTTCTTTCCTCCTTCCTCCTTTCCTTCCTTCCCTCCTTCCCTCCTTTCCTTTTTTCCTTCCTTCCTTCTTTCCTCCCTCCCTTTTTCCTTCCTTCCTTCCTTCCTTTCTTCCTTTCTTTCTTCCTTCTGTCCTTCTTTCCTTCCTTCCATTATGCCACTGTTCCCTTTTATTGCCCTGACTCGGTTTCCCTAATTATTCTGCCTCAGCTTCCCTAAATTGTTCTGCCTCAGTTTCTGTTATTGGCCAGAGTTCTGAACTTGAACCAAGGATGCTTATAAGGTACTAACTAAGTGGAATTGGTGAGACAAAGGTTATCTAGTTTAGCATTGTATAGTATGATTGATTTAATCTTATAACAAATAGTTTTCTAGTGCTATAATGATTGGTTTATACTCAGTGTGGACCATATAAGCAGGAACTCAGAGCCACAGAAGACAAGCGCACTAGAAGCTCTCAAAGCCAAGGAGACCGAAATTCATTTCACCTTCAGTCAGGCTCCTGATGGCCTGGCCTCCTGCACTTTCCCCACTGAAACCAAGGCCAGTCTGAAAGGCTTTTCAGAAAGCTGCCTAGCCCCACGAAGGAGATAATAAAGTATTTGGACTTTAACACCTGGCTGTTCTTGCCGTGATTACTTGGACTGAAAAGAAGGCTGCTCCAGAGACCCCAAGAAATCCAAGAAGAATTTTGTAAAAAATTACAAGTTTTCCTAAATGGTCCTGCCTTAGTTTTCTTAATTGTTCTGCCTCAACCCCCTTAGTTGCAAACACCCTGCCTGGTTCATTCAGACTGATATAACTCAGGGCTACTTACTCTAAGGTTATAAATTGTCAAGGTAAGGGAAGTCCAGACTTCCTGACTCTAAGCTGGACACTTCCTTAACTCCCAGGTTGTTAGAATTTATGGTCTTCCCCCTATCCTGTCATTGTTGTTCTTGATCCCATCTTATCAAAATGTCAGGTGCCTCCCCTCACCCTGTCAGAACTGGATTGATAGTCTGTTCCCACTCTTAAGCACTCTGACTCTACCCTTGCCTTGATCTACCCCTGTAGCTGAGCCATGTGTGTGTGTGTGTGTGTGTGTGTGTGTGTGTGTGTGTATGTGTGTGTGTGTGTGTGTGTGTGTGTATATGTCATTGAGAACTCACATTGGATGCTTTGGACATCAGCCCTGGGAGTATCATGCCCCCAGCACAATTTCTCCCTCTCAGAAATCCAAATAAAATATTAAAAACTCTCTAATCTCTATCTTGCCTCAGATTCTCCAGCATTACACTTCCTTCCTTCCTTCTTTCTTCCTCCTTCCCTCCCTCCCTCCCTCTCTCCCTTTCTTCCTTTCTTCCTCCTTCCTTCCCTTCCTCCCTCCCTCACTTCTTTCCTTTTATCTTTTTTCTTTCTTATTTTTTATTTCCTTCCTTACTTTCTTTTTATCAAATAGTTTTTTTTCTTAAGAAATGCATTAAACTCGAATCATTTTGACTCTCATAAATTGGACAACAGTATGCCCAATGCAAGCTATTATTTGGGTCCTGATTGACTCAGAATAAATGTAAAAAGCAAATGGCCAGAAACCCTGAGAATCTTCTCCTGCCAGATTGATTTTTTTGGACTAAAAGAAGCCATTTATTACCTTAATTCCTACCTAATCTACATCACTAAATGAGCCATCTCTAGTTGTAATGATCTATATCTGGCCACTGGACTCAAATGGCTCTGAGGGAAAAGTGAGGCTGGTGTCTTTCCCTCACTGAAATCCAAATTCACTTTCATGTCATAGCATCACCTCCCTGCCATCATTATCAATAGCAACAGTGCTTAGCAGATGCAAAGAACATAGATAATGCTGTATATTCTTGTGGATTAAATGATTTATGGTTTGTAATAGAAGTACAAAGTATCCAATGTTTCTGCATTTTCTCTATATGTTTTAGAGTATGATCATTTTATAAATGCATTTTATGTGTTTGAATACAATAATAAATTCATTCAGTTTATGCTCTATGTCTAAATTTATCTATCAATTATATTTTCCAACATATTTTCAGATAAATAATTTCATTAATTAATCTTTTTAATCTTCTTATCCAGAAAACAGAATGCTAAAATGTCCCACTATCAATGTACTTTTGTTGAAGTCTTTTTGCATTTCAGTTATTATTTTTAATGTAATTCCTATTTCAGTAGTTATGTTAATATTGATATACTTTATCTTTCATTAAAGTATCAAAGAGTTGCTATAATAATCTATCTTAAATTTTCTAACTTGAAATCAAATTGCCCCAAAATTTTGTCTGTAATTTCTGATATTTATATTTTATATAATAAATAAGACATAATAATTTTCAAAATCTTATGTTTTAGATTAGAGATAAAAGCAATTACAAATGACCAAAAAGATGATTTGGATTACATTATGAAAATGAGAACTTTTGCTTTTTGGGAAAAAAAAGATGCAACACAATCACCTTGAGGGAAAATGTATCAGATTTTTCAAATAAGGGTTTGATATCCAAAATATTTTGGAAACAGAATATGCTGTGTGTATACATATACACGTGTCGATGTACCTATTTTTTAATCATTCTAATATGACTGTCCATAATAGCATACCTACAATGTGACATATGTTGTATACATGCATGCATGTGTATATCAACATGCCTACTTATAGTAGGGATAGTCTCTCTATATATAGATATAGATATAGATATATGTATGTATAGTCTCAAAAGTTTCAAATTATTAACTATATGAGAATTCCAAATCTACTTTTATTATTATAAATGTCAATCAAAGCAATCCTAAAATTTCAACTCACACTCAGCAAATTATCCAAAAAAAAATAAGAAAAGAGGAGATATTCAATGTTGGAAAGATTGTGGAAAGACAAGAATGCTAATGAATTGTTGGTGGAGTTTTGAATTAGAACAACTTCTCTGGAAAGCAATTTGGAATTATTTGTAGACAATAACTATAACATCTATGCCTTTTGATTCAAAGAGTTTATTGCTAAGCAAATATTCTAAGAAAACATTGTCAAAAACAAATGTTCCATATATATAATGATTATAATATAAATGGAAAGAGATTTAATATTAAAAAATGGCTGTTGTAAACTTATAAAGAACAAACTTTGTTCCTACAAGAGCTGTGAAAAGATATTATTCCCCACTACATTTCAGAGGTGGGATTTACATAGCAGTGTTATCTTGCATAAAATGTCACATTTTCCCCCAATATGTTGATCTCTTTTGCTATTTTCTCTTTTCTATTAAAATAAATAAATACATGTCTAGATATCCCCCAACACTCACATTCACACACACACACACACACACACACACACACAGAGTTATTGCTTGTTTAGCCCAGATCTTAGATACTTAGGTACTAAATAGATAGCATATCATTAATGATTTAAAGTACATACCTAACCCTTAGTCATAGAGGTTCCAAATAACAGAGGCTATGCTCTATCTTCTATATCTGCCATTTCTGCTTATGAATTTTTCAAGTTATTTTTAAATCCTACTCAAATTGCCCCATATTATATATTTTATACTCTTATTATTTGCCTTTCAGACTGAGAATTTAATTTATTCAAATTTTCCACTCCTTACTTTAGACTTTAGACTTGTGTGATCAATTTTTCTTTTCCCATTTTTATTGATAATAAATTTTTCATTTCAGAATCAGTAACTTTTTTTTAAAAAAATGGATACTAGATATGCCTTCATTCCTTTAAAGTGTTGATCATCCAATTTATTGTGTCTTGTGCTTCATCCAATTTCATTTCTTGCTATATTTTTCCTTCTGGTGTTTTCTCTTAAGATTTTAAAATTTAATAATATTTGTTCTTTATGTCACTACTTTTTTTTTTTAATAGCCTTTTATTTACAGGTTATATATATGGGTAACTTTACAGCATTAACAATTGCCAAACCTCTTGTTCCAATTTTTCCCCTCTTTCCCCCAATCTGCTCCCCCAGATGGCAGGATGGCCAGTAGATGTTAAATATATAAAATATAAATTAGATACACAATAAGTATACATGACCAAACCGTTATTTTGCTGTACAAAAAGAATCAGACTCTGAAATATTGTACAATTAGCTTGTGAAGGAAATCAAAAATGCAGGTGGGCATAAATATAGGGATTGGGAATTCAATGTAATGGTTTTTAGTCATCTCCCAGAGTTCTTTCTCTTGGCGTAGCTGGTTCAGTTCATTACTGCTCCATTGGAAATGATTTGGTTGATCTCATTGCTGAGGATGGCCAGGTCCATCAGAACTGGTCATCATATAGTATTGTTGTTGAAGTATATAATGATCTCCTGGTCCTGCTCATTTCACTCAGCATCAGTTCGTGTAAGTCTCTCCAGGCCTTTCTGAAATCATCCTGTTGGTCATTTCTTACAGAACAGTAATATTCCATAATTTTCATATACCACAATTTATTCAGCCATTCTCCAACTGATGGACATCCATTCAGTTTCCAGTTTCTAGCCACTACAAAAAGGGCTGCCACAAACATTCGTGCACATACAGGTCCCTTTCCCTTCTTTATGATCTCTTTGGGATATAAGCCCAATAGTAACACTGCTGGATCAAAGGGTATGCACAGTTGGATAACTTTTTGAGCATAGTTCCAAACTACTCTCCAGAATGCTTGGATTCGTTCACAACTCCACCAATAATGCAACAATGTCCCAGTTTTCCTGCATCCCCTCCAACAATCATCATTATTTTTTCCTTTCATCTTAGCCAATCTGACAGGTGTGTAGTGGTATCTTAGAGTTGTCTTAATTTGCATTTCTCTGATTAATAACTATGTCACTACTTTCTACAATCCAGTATAGAAATTCAAAAAATAAAGATAAGAATCTAACACTCAGTTAATATAACTAAGGGATTACAAACCTTATTCTCATTGCTAGTTGTCACCTGAAAAATGAAGCAGCATATATAATAACTCAAAAGTGTAGTAAGATGATTCTCTGGATAGTTCAAAGAACTTGGAATAGATAGGTGGTTTTAATACTAAGAAGTTCAAAGGACATTAGAGTTTTGTTTTGTTTAATAAATGCACCAAACTAATATGAGTAGGACCTACCTTCTTTTGAACAAAGCAAAAAAAGAGAGAGAGAGAGAGAGAGAGAGAGAGAGAGAGAGAGAGGGAGGGAGGGAGGGAGAGAGAGAGAAAAAAAATTAAATAAATTTAAACAGAAGTTTAATAAAAATTATTTTGTGTCAAATGGCTGCACATATATTCTTCATCTGCCACAGTGATTTTTTGTATATCCCTGTTTCCCCTCTTGCTTCTGGGGAAAGGCCCTAATATAAGTTTGTATAAAATTATTTGGCTTTTTTCCAGTCTGCTAATGCCCTTACACTTTATCTGAGAGGCTATTTTCTCTCTGAGATTCTTAATTATTCCCTTTGGTAACTTTCCCAGATTCTTTTATTTATTTACTGTTCTTGACCTGTGATCTTATTGATATGGATACTTCTTGCCAGAAATAAAGATACCTGTCATGCATGCCTTCATATCAAATGAGAGTAGTCCATGTCTTATCCCAAACTGTCCATAGTGGGTCCACCTAGCATTGTAAGGACTTTTCCAAGATCTCTTAACATTTCATGAATGACAAGGAAGCATGCAGGCTACTCATTAATTATCCTTCATTCTCACAATTTTCCACCAGTCTGTGTGCCAAAGGTGAAAGTTATATTTCATATATCAATTTTGTAGCTTAATGCTGGGTTACTGGTTTAATAAAAATTATCAACTTCTTGAAGATATTTTAATTTATGTTTTGTACTTCAATATGCTTGCTGTTTTGTGTAATAATTCATATAAGTCTTTCTAAGGTCCTTTGATTCCACTATATTTGGTTTTATGGCAAAATAATATTTTATCATATTCATATACCATAATTTTCCTCTAATCCCCAATCAATTGACAACCACTTTGTTCCTGCTTCTTTGCTAAAACAAAAAAGTGCTGCTATAGATATTTTGAATATATGGATCCTCTCCTTTGTCTTTCACTTCTTTGAGATACACAGCAAGTAGTTGTATTTCTGGAGTCTATTGACTTTGAGTGTGCTCTTGAACGTAGCTCCAAATTGTTTCCTAAAATATTTGGACCAATTCATAGTTCTATCAATAATATATTTGTGTGATTGTTTTCATGCAGCTCCTGAAACAATGATCATTTTTCTCTTTTCATCTTTATTAATCTGAGGGTATGAGGAAGTTAGAGTTGTTTGAGTCAGTCTCAATAATTAGTAATTTTGAGCATTTTGTTTCATATGATTGTTCATGTTTCTAAGACAGGTAGCTCTGGCTTTTATACATCATACCAATTTCTATATATCTTGAATATCAGATTTTATTAGAAAAATTAGTTATAGAGAAGTTTTCCCAATTAATTGCACTCCTTCTAAATCTAGGGGAATTTGATTTTGCCCAAACAAATGGTTTCTTTTTTCAATTTTCTGCAGTTAAAATCATCCATTTAATGTTTTATTCTTATTTCTGTCCCTTATTGAGTTCAGAATTCTAATCCTGACAAACTTGTGAAAGGTATCAGTTCTTCTCTGATTTGTTATATAATCATTTATATATAGGTCATCCATCTATTTGTAATTTTAAATAGTTTATAGTGTAAGCTATTAGACTAAACCTAATTTCTGTCAGATTGCTTCTTTGTTTTTTTTTTCCCTTTCTCTTCTTTATTTTATTTTTTTTTTATTTATTTATTTTTTTTTTTTAATAGCCTTTTATTTACAGGATATATGCATGGGTAACTTTACAGCATTAACAATTCAGATTGCTTCTTTGAAGTTCTGTCAACTAAGAAATCATTCTTTAACTCCTAAATATGAAATAATATATGGTGATTTTAAGAGTAATATAGTTTCCTTGTTATGTCTTGAAATCATGTTTATTTTTACTTTTGCCTTGTCTGTGACCTTACTTGTCAAATGAAAAAAGATGACTGCCAAAGGCAACAGCAGATTTGAATTTAAACTCATTTGTAAAGAGTGAGTATTTGTAAATACTTACAAGGAAGTTTTGATAGGCAAGGATGAAAAAATCTCATAAATAAGAAAGAAACAGTGAAAACAAAAACAATTTAAAGAAAGTTTGGCAAGATAACTAAACAGTTTATTTCCAAGGGCATTCAAGGAGAATTATGGAAGGACTACAAATGAAAGAAAATGAAGATTTACAACAATAATTTTAATAAGGTCCTTTCTCCATTAAGGACAGTTAAGCAACCATATTTGGTTTCTAGCATTACAGTCTCAGAATTGCTCATAGAGGAAATAGAAATGACACAAAAGAGGACAAAGATGGTAGGAATATCCAATAAGTAAATAATAGAGAAGACTTATGCTGGAGATAAAACAATTATAAGGGTAATGAAGAACCAATATAGCGTTTTATGTGAAAGAGGGGAAATGTCAAAAATGTGGAGTGTGGGGGAAATCTCAAAATTATACCAAATAAGAATGATCGAGAAAATATCAATTGCTTACAGTCTACATGCCTACTTTCACATTAAAATAAGAAGGGGTAAATTTCATAGCACTTGTTCTATAACCTAGCTAATACTTTAACTTGTCTAAAAAGACAAATGATTATTAATAACCAATGATTTGGGGAGATTCAGAGTTTCCCCTTTTTTCTACACTCATTTTAAGACCTCAATCTGTGAAAGCTGAAACTTTATAGAATCCCACCCAACTTTACAAGTTTACTTTGTCACCCTTAGATGGAGATAGACCCTTTTCTCTAAATTGCCCAAGGCTTGGGTTGGTCCAAGTATAGAGACAGTCTCTCTGTCCAAGGGTGACATAGTGTTATTCTCAGCTCCCATTGGAGTATACCCACTTCTAAAGAAAAGTTATTAGTTGTTAGCCAAGGTGTGTCATCCTTTGAACATTTCTCTTCCAAAGGGACATAAAACGGAGAACTGACCACCATGATTATCTTTGGTCTAAGAAACACAGTCAAATAACCATCTTTTTATTAAAATACTAACATTATTAATAAAATGATTAAATTACCCAGAAATTATATCTTTCAGACCTTAATAAATAGCACATTAAGTCTATTCTAATAGGTTGCTGCCATACTATTATCTTAATCTTCATTTCCTTCTTTTTATATGTATTATAAAAACTGAACTCCCACTCACTTGAGCTATCTTCTATTTTTATTATCAGTCTATTGCAAAGGTATATTTTTTGTATACAATCTGAACTTTAATATTTCCTTTCCAAGTTTTAGGTTCATATCTAATTCTGTCCATATGATCACTTAAAAAAAAATTTTGAGAAAAAAAAAAAAGCTGAAAGCTTCAAAGGATTTTTATATCACTTCTCTTTTTTGCTTAGAGAAATTTCAGGAATAATGACATATTCTCATCCCACTCAAGTACTATATGGGAAGTATGCTCTCCTATGTTCCAGTCCTATAAGTTTCCTCAAAAGAATTGTAGATGTATTTGACTTTCTGTGTTTATTTATTGGAGCAGTGATGAGGAAAGAAAAGGAGACTAGAAACTATTGGCAAAGCACTGGTTCTTGAGCCAAGGTATCAAGCTTCATACTTTTTCCCAGTCAATAACTTTGTGATCTTAGTTATTAATCAGTCAACAAGTAGTAAGCAAGCATTTGCTAGCACTAGACACTGTACTAATTGCCAAGTCTACAAAGAAAAAGCAAAAACAGTTCCTGTTTATGAGGATCTTGCATTCTAATAGAGACAACATTGATAATCATTGTGTAGAAAATAAATGGAAGGCAGTCTTCTCCTGGTTCCAGTTTCCTCTTTTATACAATGTGGAGATTGGACTAGTTGGCTTCAACTATCCCCCTATATCTAAATCTATGATTATTTGACTAAAAATCCTAATACCTAAGAGTAGACTATGATCACAGTGATCAATTACCAATAATTATTTATTAGACCTCTACTATTTGATTAGTAAAGACTATAACAGCACAGTACTTAATTAACCCAGACATAAAAAGGCACAGATATTCATATACAAATTTAGAGTCTGAGTGTCGAAGATTATTGGTGAAAAGTTGATAATTACTAGTTTAGATCATAAAATTACCATGCATAAATGTATACCCTATATAACATTATTTACATAAAGCACAATTTTAAGTAAAGCAACATTACAGAAGGTAACATTCTGTAACATTTTACATAACACAACATTTTAAAGACAAATATTTAAGAATACTGATAAATTATTCAAGAATTTCAGTAATTGAACATACTACCACCCTCCTGAAAAAGAAGAAAAAATAGAATAAGATACACATTTCTAGATACGGGCAGCGTGAGAATTTGTTTTGTTGCTAGACTATTCATTTTTTTTGCAAGAGTTTTATTTTGTTTTTCAATTTTAGTTTAGGGAGATGGGATGTAAAGCGAGGCTAGAGATGACACTACCCCCAAATGAGAAGGGAACAGAAGGTAAGGTAAAAGAAATTTCAGATATTCAGGTCAGCCATGAAAGTTGCACGCTGGTTATATTTTATATTGAAAATGAAAAACTAACTCTTTATAATAGAGATTTTCATTTTCATATATGATCCTCTTGGTTTTAAACTTATTTCCAAATTTTGTTATTCAGTTGTTCATTTATGTGTGACTCTTCATTACACTATGGATCATAGCATGCTGGCCCTTCTATACCCCACTATCTTTCAATGTTTGACCAAGTTCATATACATTGTTTCCATAATATCCTCTATTTCATTCTCTTCCAATCCCTTCTACTTTTGCCTTTAAGAGTTCTCAAGTCAGGGTCTTTTGCAATGAGTCCTATCTTTTCATTATGTGACCAAAGTATTTAAACTTCAGCTTCAATATTTGTCCCTCCAGTGAATAATCTAAATTAACTTCTTTAAGTATACTTATTTGATCTACTTGCTGTCCAAGAGATTCTCAAAAATCTTCTCCAGAATCACAATGCAAAAACATCTATTCTGAAGTGCTTAGTTTTTTTTAGTCAAATCTCACAGCCATACATTGTTATTAAGAAAAATATAGTTTTGACTATACAGATCATTGTTGTCAAAGTGATTTTTCCACTTTTTTGGCTTGATCTTTGAGCTCAAGAATATATAATCTGACACCATTTCCATTTTTTTCTCCCTCTATTTGCCAGAGAATGATAGAACCAGTTGCTATAATTGTGTGTGTGTGTTTTATGTTAAGATTTAAGTTAGCTTCTATACTCTCTTCTTTCACCTTCATCAAGAACCTTCTTAATTCATCTTTACTTTTTGCCATCAAAGTGATATCATTTGCATATTTGAAATTATTGATATTTCTCCCAGAAACCTTAATTTTGGTTAATTTGTCAAGACTGGAATTTTGCATAATGCACTTTACATATAAGTCAAATAAATAAAGCAAGAACATAAAGCTTTATTGTCTTACTTTCCCAATCTTGAACCAATCAGTTGTTCTATGTTAATACCAATGGTTGCTTCTAGGCCTAGATACAAGTTCCTCAAGAAACAAGTAATATGAATTTGTATTCCCAAATATTTGAGGATTTGCCACATTTTGTTATGATCCATACAGTTAAAGGGTTTAATGTAGTTAGAAGTAGATGTTTGTTTGTTTGTTTGTTTTCTGGAACTCCTTTGTTTTGTTCAAAATCCAGCAAAGATTGGCAGTTTTATCTCTAGTTCCCCTATCTCTTTGAAAACCAGCCTAAACTTGTAATAATTCTTAGTTCATATACTTAGTTCATATACTCAGTTTACAGAATCTTAAATATGATGTTACAGCCCTGTGAAATTAGTGTCATTTTTCAATAATTTAAAAATTATTTGACATTGTTGTTCTTTAGGATAGGAATATGAACTGATTTTTACCAATCCAGTGGCCACTGTTGATTTTTACTAATCAAGTGACCATTGAGGATTTTAAATAGCTCAACTAGAATTCCATCATCTGCAATAGCTTTATTATTATCTTCCTGAGACCCACATGATTTCAGTCTGTAAGATGTCTGGCTCTAAACAGAAGTCACACCATCATGGTTATCAATGATGTTAAGATCTTTCTTGTATAGTTCTTTTGTACATTCTTGCCATCTCTTAGAATAAAAATAATTTAAATAAAATGAAAAAAGATTAATGGAATCATAGCTGAGTAAAAGAAGGTTGGAACCAACTAGCTTGAAACAAAATGAAGAACCCATTCTGGTAGGAAACAGTGAACAAGAGTCAAAGATACCTTGAAAAATTAAAAATGGAGTTTAAATACAATGTGGGTAGAGAAACAAGAAAAGTGTTTGTTGATTAGAATATAGCATGAAAAGGCTTATTTTACTCCTGGTAGATATAAATAATAAAGGTAGAAATAGTAAAGGTTCAGAAACAAAGGTTAATGGCCCTTCTTACTTTACCCATCTGAAACATTTGTTTGTTTGTTTTTTTCAACTAGAAAGCCTAGTGGGAATTAAAAAGATCCTTGCCCCATATTCTAGTTCCTATAAAGTTTTGTTAGAGAAGAGACATTAAAATGAATTGTGAAGATTCAGACTAACAAGGAGCAACTTAATGAGACTTTAAAAGGAATTTTCTAACTCCCAATCTAAGGTCAAGGCTCTTTACCAAGCACTAGTAGCAAATGAATTAAAAGAAAAGGCTTTTTCTTAATGTAAGGTATTTCACAGGATTTTGTTGACTTTCTGTGTATATACAGTGGCTCAGAGTTCCTTAATATCCAGTCAAAGAGCTTTAATTTGGTTGAGAAAAGATTTACTTCCAATTAGACCCTGTCTAAGACTCTGATGAAACTAAAAAATAATAATTACTGTTTAATAGCACAATAAGGTTTGCAAAATTGTTTTACATACTTTATCTGATTTGAGTTTCATAAGAATCTGAAGCAGCTAGATGATACAGTGGATAGAATATGGATCCTATAGTCAGGAGGATGAATTTCAAATCCTGCTTCAAACACTTAACACTTACTAACTGTGTGACATTGGGCAAGTCACTTAACCCCAATTGCCTCAAAAAAAAATTTTTTTTAAAGAAATAGCATTTCATAAGAGTCCTATCCTTTGATTATTCTCATTTTAAAGAAGAGGAAATTGAAGTTAAGAAGTTAAATAACTTGCCCAAGGACACACAGCTCTGATAATTATCTGTGGAATGATTCAAATTCAGCTCTTCCTGACTCCAAATCCAGGGTTTGATTCCCTATACCACTTAAGTACAGGGATCAGTTCAATGACTACAAAATCAATGAAATCACACTGTATAGAACAGAGAAATACTACTTTCCATTGAAAAAATACATGACACTAAATAGAGAAACAGAGATATTATGCTAGCAGAGAGCTGTTCACGACATCAATAAAAAACCACAAGCATTTTGCTTGGCCATATGTGAAACTTTCATGGATGTTTCCAGTAACATATTTTCCCTACTTCTCTGCTCTACCCACTGTTTGTATGTTTATATATAGGAAAGTATACATGATGTATATATGGAGAAGAGAAGTCTTTTCTGGTCACTTAAATTGCTATGCTTTTTAATTCAATATCATTCTTGTTGAACTAATGTGTCTGATAGTTGGCCTGTAATACTTAATCCAATAGAGTTTGTGTGCTGTGGTTTTGAATAGGTGTTAATTCACAGATTTCCTTGAACCTGGGATGATATATTAAGACTTTTTGGGAAAGGGAGGTTCCTCATGCTATCTATGTTAACAATGTTATTATAATATAGTATTTGTTGGTGAAACATTATGTGGATATGGCTGTATGTTCATCCCATATTTCTTCTAACCTCAAATAGATTTTTTTCATATTATTATGATAAAAACCATTAAAAATTTAAAAAAAATTCTCAAACCTAAATCCATGGACCATTTCTTTCAAATATTGTTTGAAATTATAACATGCTAGGCAGCAAAGGAATTTGACTTGTCTTTTGAAGTTTATTGAAACAGAATTTGATCTCCATAGGTATTTTAGACCAACTCAAATTCTTTCAATACCTTAGAAAGTCATCAAGGTTTAGAAGAGGGACTGTGGTTAAGAAGAAAGTGAATCTCATTATATTTTTACAAGATTTTTTTCCACTGGAAAATGAATGGATGCTCATCAATTGGAGAATGGTTGGGTAAATTGTGGTATATGAATGTTATGGAATATTATTGTTCTGTAAGAAATGACCAGCAGGATGAACACAGAGAGTCTTGGAGAGACTTACATGAACTGATGCTAAGTGAAATGAGCAGAACTAGGATATCATTATATACTTCAACAATGATACTGTATGAAGATGTATTCTGATGGAAGTTGATTTCTTTGACAAAGAGACCTAACTCAGTTTCAATTGATCAATGATGGACAGAAGCAGCTATACCCAAAGAAAGAACACTGGGAAATGAATGTAAACTGTTTGCATTTTTGTTTTTCTTCCCAGGTTATTTCTACCTTCTGAATCCAATTCTCCCTGTGCAACAAGAGAACTGTTCGGTTCTGCACACATATATTGTATCTAGGATATACTGCGACATATTTAACATATATAGGACTGCTTGCCATCTAGGAGAAGGGGTGGAGGGAGAGAGGGTAAAACTGGAAAAGAAGTGAGTGCAAAGGATAATGTTGTAAAAAATTATCCTGGCATGGGTTCTGTCAATAAAAAGTTATTATAATGATTTTTTTTTCACAATAGCCTCATTGGTAATAGACAAAATAGATTCCATTGGTTTCCAGGAAAACATTTGTAGTATATTAAGGCAAACAGATGAGGGCTTGATCATATTTGCTAGTACTTAATCACTGGAACATTGCATATCATTTGAAAAATATTCATTTATTGTGTGAAATCATTATTCTTGATGATTTTAAACATAAGAAAAATGAGGAACACAAATTATTAGGACAGAGGCTGTATTTTAGAAGTTTTTGTTCTGCACTTCCATAGTTTGCTTTTTATTGTCTCACAAAATGATAGTATTTAAAATAAGAATAGTGAAAAGAGGTGATAAAAGAAAAGAAGTAAAGGAGTGATGAGAGGACAGTTAAAGGAAGAATATTTTTAAAAATTAAAACAAACCAAAAATAAAATAATGTTTAGACTAAAGACAGGAAGAAAAAGAGAAATAGAGAATGGACTAATGGATTTCTTTGGTTTGTGGAACTTCCAGAGGTCCATAGTTTCCCAAAGTCCGTAATTTTTATTGGAAATGAATATTTGCTCAGTTTACAATTAGATTAAATGATATATCCAGGGTCACATAATCTTTATGTTTATTAGAGGGAACTTAAATTTATATTTTCCTAGATCTATAGTCAGTTTTCTCTCAATACACATAATGTAAAAAAGGAAGCTGAAAGAAAAAAAAAAAAAAAAAAACCTGGAGTATGTAAAAGGATAAAAGCAGAGCCAGAACATCTGGAGATGGGAAAGTAGGGGGTGGAGAAGAAAGAGGAGAGTAGGAACAAATAATAAATGAGAAGCAAAAAAAGCAAGAAAATATCTAAGAAGAATTATAAACATCTGCCAAATAAAATACTTTTACATGCCAAAAGGAAGCTCAAAATGACAAAAAAAAAAAAATACAATGTTTTTATTTAAGCAAACTTCATATCAAAGACGTACAAGTTATAGTTAAAGATAGTAAGATTTTTCTCAAGGAGGAAAAAAGAAGGGATCTGAAATGGAAGGCACTCCAGAAGAAAGATGAAATGCAAATAAAGTTCATTGACAGATCTTAAAATGTACTTTTTATGGCTCCAGGAATGAAGAGAGCAGAGCCACTAAATAAATAAGAAGGGAATTGGGTGTTGTTTTATTTTGTAGATTATTCAAAATAAATAGTATCTTATAAAAGGTTTAGGACAATTAATCCTTGCACCTATTTTCCAAACTATAAGCTGAAATAATAATAAATATCCAAATTACATAGAAATGTAAAATAATGGTACTTAAATTGAACCATAGTAAAGCAAAAAATAAAGTATCTTCTTAAGGATGTCATTTTGAACAGAAATGGAATTAGGAAACATTGCCTTGTTTTCACTTTGAATACATATATATATATATATATATATATATATATATATATATATATATAGAAAGAGAGAGAGAGAGAGAGAGAGAGATCAACAGACAAACCCAAAAACAAAAAACAAAATTGGTGACCAATTTAACACAATACATAAACATGAATTTAGATATGTGCTAAACTTCTATAAAAATGTCATTTAAACGTTAAGTTCATTCTAGAAAACACAGTATGAGACATCCTAGCCAACAAGCAAACAGTAACACTGCTCTAATAACTGAGTTACAATTAAATTCTCAGCTCTAGATAATTTGGGGAAATGATTCTTTCCTTTATATGCAGGCACTTTCTGTCTCTGTCTCTATCTCTATCTCTGTGTCTGTCTGTCTGTCTCTTGTGGAGGTGGGGAGGGTATGGGGGTGTAGGTTTCACTCTGTCTCTGTCTGTCTGTCTCTGTCACACATACACACACACACACACACACACACACAAGATCATCCTGTGGAAGAGAAATAAGCTTATTCTGCTTGTTTGCAAAGAATATATACATATAAACAATGAATGGAAATTTCAGAAACAATGAGGCTCAATTAAATTATAGCATTGCAAAAATGTAATTGGCTGTATGGGCTAAGATATAGATACTTATAGCAATTTAGTATTTGATAAACTCCTACACTCCAGTTTCTGGAATAAGAACTCACTATTTGACAAAACTTGCTGGGAAAACTGAAAAATAATATGTCAGAAATTTGGCACAGACCTACTTCTCATACCCCTTACCAAAATAAGGTCCAAATGAGTAAATGATTTGTGCATAAAATATGATACCATAAATAAATTAGGAGAAAAAGAGATAGTTTATCTATCAGATCTTTGGAGAAGGGAGAAATTTATGACCAAAGAAGGACTAGAGAATATTGTGAAAGACAAAAGGACAATTTTGATTACATTATATTAAAAAGGTTTTGCACAAACAAAACCAACAGAAACAAGATAAAGAGAAGTATGAAGTTTGGAAAATATCTTTACACCCAGTGTTTCTGATAAAGGAATCATTTCTAAAATATATAAAAAAATATGTCAAATTTATAAGAACATAAGTCATTCCCCAATTGAAAAATAGTCAAAAGATATGAATAGATAATTTTCAGATGAAAAAATTAAAGCCATCTATGAAAAAAATGCTCTATATCACTATAGTTTAGAGAAATGCAAATTAAAACAATTCTGAGGTTTTGCCTCATACCTCTCAGATTGGCTAAGATGACAGGAAAATATAATAATAAATGTGGAGGGGTTGTGGGAAAATCAGGACACTAATGTATTGTTAGTGGATTTAAGAATTGATTCAACCATTCTGGAGAGCAATTTGGAACTATGCCCAAAGGGCTATCAAATTGTGCATATTCTTTGACCCAGCATTGCCATTACTGCTTCTATATCTCTAGGAAATCATAAAGGAGGGGAAAGAACCCTTATATGCAAAAATGCTTGTAGCAGCTCTTTTTGTGGTAGCAAAGAATTGGAAAATGAGTAGATGTCCATTAATTGGGGAATGGCTGACCAAGTTGTGATATATAAAAGTAATGAGATTTATTGTCCTGTAAAAATGATGAACAATGCTAAGTGAAATAAGAAGAACCAGGAATACATTGTACACAATAACAGCAAGAATGTGCAATGATCAACTATGAAAGATTTGGTTCTTCTCAGTAGTTCAGTGATCCAAAGCAATCGCAATAAATTTTGGACAAAAAATATCATCTGCATCCAAAAAAAGAACTATGGAGACTGAAAATAAACAACACATGCTTAGGTTCACTTCTTCATTCTGTTTTTTAATCCTCATGTTTTTTCCTTTTTGCTCTAATTTTTCTCTCCCAACATGATTCATAAAGCAATGTGTATTAAAAATTAATAAATTTACTAGGAAAAAATGGAATTGGCTGTCTTCAAAGATAATGAATACATGTAAGTCATGTGACCAACAAAATGGAAGAGTAGACATTTTCTCTCATCCTCACAAATTCTCAAACCTCTCCCAAATAGGCAATAATGCAGAAGAGATAAAGTAATTTGTGCTATCTCTACAATTAAGGATATTAAATTTCCTAAGGAGGTAAAAATACTATGAATTCACAAAAAAAGAGGCTGAAATGATTTTGAGGGTTATAGCCCCAGAGAAAACCAAAATCAAAGAAAAAGAAATCAGAAAGTAAGCAATGGCAAAATAAAAAATAAAAAAAACATAGATGTATTATAAAAAAAAAATTTCAAGAGCAAGAAAACTCACAGACCTTAAGCATAAGCAAATAAACCTACTCACAAGAAAGGGTAACAGAAGCAAATATGGTACCCACCATCACTCTCTCACAATTGAGTATGCATCTACAAAGCCCCTCATCTTTATCATGGTTGAATTCTTCTTGGAATAGGGGTTCTACTTTGTGTAGAGTCCACATCAATCTGCTTTTATTTCTTTTTTGACTTTTTCTGACTTTCTAAACTTTGAAACCATGCCCTTATTGGGTGTAACTTCATCCCAATATTCCCTCAGCATCTCCCTACTTTTACAACTAATTTTTTCTGCATTGTCATCACCAATTAAAATAGATGTTCCTTGAAGGAAGTAACTATCTTTTTTTCTTTGTTTTTGTCTGCATTTATAGTCCCAGATTTTAATACAGTGTATAGCACATAGTAAGTGCAAAGTAACTAATGCTCATTCCTTCTTATGGAACTAGCTGAATGAGTCCAGGCATCTGTGAATAAATATTATAAAATAGAATTTGAGAATTTGATGAGGAAGAAGACCCTGTGGATTTTGAAGAGAAATTGGAATCTCTGTTCCCAAATAATTTCAAAGATAAATTAGATATATGAAAGCCAAATTTATGACCTACAAGCATAAATAATTGATTGAAAAGAAAAACTTGAAACTATAAGTCTCACCAAAGAAACAAAAGAGAAAATAACTGATTTGAAATGCAAATACATGGAAGCAAAGGACAAATTGGAAGAACAGATGAAAAAAGCAATAACATTAAAAGCAATCACCATCCAAAATATATTGAACTTAAAGAAAGGCTGTATAGAGACAATTTAAAGATTATAGATTTTCCTATCTATAATCCCAAAGTACATTTTAAAAAATTAATGTGATAATGCAAGAAATTATATAAGAAAACTGCCCAGAACTTTTGAAAACAAAACAAAAATTTAAAAAAGCATCACAAGGGGAAACCTATGCTGCAAACTCCAAGAAAACATGATCATTAAATTTGATGATTCTAATAGCCCATGACAAATTTTGTAAGTAACCAGAAAAACAATCTTCAAATATAAAAGAAAGAAAGATCAAACAACATAAGACTATTCTGTAACTATAAAAAAGCTACACGAGAGAATGTAACATATGTTTCAAAGAACAAAGGAACTCAAGATTCAATCCAAAATGATATACCCTGAAAATCTAACTACTCTAACCATTAATGAAAAAAAGGAAGAAATCCAGTGAGAAAGAGGTGATTGAAGCATCCTACAAAGAAATAACCCTAGTCCAATTATTTGTTTTTCAAACACTCTAAACAATAGATATACAAAAAATGTAAACAAATGTGGGTCAGTGAATAGAGTAGATATAAACGTGGTAGTGAATGATAAGCCTAACTTTGTGTTTGACAAATGTAAAGATTTAATCTTTTTAAATAAAAATGTACTATTTGGTTTTAAAAATGCTGGAAAAACTGGACAGTAGTCTGGCAGAAACTAAATATAGACCAATAACATATTATTCACTAAACTAAACTCAAAATAAATATATGACCTAGATAATAAAGGGAGACATCATAAGACAACTAGAAGAAAATGGAATATTTTCCTATCATTAGGAACATTATTAGGAACATTTTCCTAACATTAGTAACATTTCTATCATAGGAACATTATCTATGAGAAAAAAATAGTTGGAGAATTTATGAATAGATAAGAGATTAAAAAGCATTGTGAACTGTGAAATGGATAATTTTGATTACATTAAATTAAAAAAGGGTTGTACAATTAAAGCCAATGTAACCAAGATGAGAAGAAAGAAAATTAAAAGGAGAGGGGGGAGAAACTTATAGTTTCTCAGATAAAGGTATTATATGTCAAATAAAGAACTCTGTCAAATTTATAAGAATATGAGTCATTCCCCAATTGAAACATAAATGGCATGGGCTTTTTGTGTATGGGGGGAAAAAAATCAAAATTATATATTGTCCAGTGAAAAATGCTCTAAATTATTTTTATTAGACCTATCAAATTAAAATAATTGATATGTCATTTCATACCCATTAGACATTAAAATGATAGAAGAAGGAAATGACATGTTAGAGGAGATATTAGTAGAATTGTGAACAGATCTAACCATTTCATAGAGCAATCTGAAACTATGCCTAAAGAATTATAGTGTATATTGATCCAGAAATACTGTTATCAGTTCTGTTACCCAAGATGACCAGGGAAAAGGGAAAGATATATGTTCTAAAATACATATAATCACTCTCTATGTGGTGGCAAAGAGCTAGAAATTGAGGGGATGTCCATTAATAGGGGAATGGCTAAACAAATCATGATATATGATTTTGATACAATACTACTGTACTGTAAGAAATGATGACTCAGTTGATTTTAAGTGGGGAAATGGAAAGATGCATAAAATTAATGAAAAGTGAAGTAAGCAGAACCAAGAGAATATTGTATAAAGTAACAGCAGTATAATTTGAAGAATAATTGTGAGCATCCAAATTATTCTTAGTACTATAAATACTCAAACTAATTAGAAAGTACTTAAAAAGATTATAAAGAAATACACATAGTATGACTTTGCATATATTTTTAAATCTGTACCAAATGTAGCCTTCTCTTGGGCAAGGTGGAAAGAAGGGGGAGACACTTCAGAACTTTAAATAAAACAAAAATAAAATTTATTTTTAATGTAAATAAATATATCAATCAAGGACAAAAATAAAACCAAAAACTACAGAGAGCATTTAGATTTCTTTATAAAAGTATATAAAAAAATAAAAACAAGGGCAAAAGGAAAAATTAAATAGAAAAAATAGTGACAAAATAAGCCAGAAAGATCATAGACTAAATCATGTAATACTCTACCTACAAGTGATCAATATTTTTGTGAAACTAAATTATGGAGATGGTGGTCATTTAAAAGGGGAGAGATAAGGAAGATAAAGGTTTGTGATGTATCTTAATTAAGTCAAATAAGGAAAAAAATTCAAGAAGAAGATAAAATTCAAGAGAATAGTTGAAGAGGCAAAGAGGGATAAAATCAGGTAGAAGAGAGAAACTTATTGCAATGGAAAAAGCATTACCAATGTTAAACAGTACAATGGAGGAAGAAGATATTCTCTAAAAACATGAGAACCTTATTGTGTATTTTCTTCAGAGATTTGCTGCTTGGAGAAACCATTCTGCCTCAGGAAAAAACAATACAAGATCCATGAAAACAATTGACAATCAAAAGAGTAGGAAGACATAGATACAGAGAGGAAATTTCATGGCAACTGAGAATAACCCATATAAGGAAAAAAAGGTGAATAATGAATGATACATTCAGGGACATTTTTCTATGGACAATCTCTCTATTCCTATCTATTGGACAATATTCCATGAAGAAATCAGTATTTAATAGTGAGGCACAAAAAAGGGGAGCAGAGAACAAGATCTATGGGGCAGTAACATAAATTGTTTAGAAGAGGGAATACAAAATGGATACTACAAGAAACACAGAAACCAAAGTGGAAGGCCCATGAAAAAAAAATAAAGTCTAGAATAGATTAAAAAAAGAGAGAGAGAATAAATAACGAAGAGAATGAGTGGGAAATTTAATTTTTTAAAAAGTAGCAGATAATGAATTTTTTTTCATAACTAATGAACCAAAAAAGTTGGAGGCAAATGAAATTAATATGGATTAATTACCTAAAAGAGAGGAAAAATTGAATAACTAAATAAAGGGAAAGAAGAAAGAGTCAATTAAGTAGAACTCCAAAACTAGAGAAAGATGTTTCAAATGGAAAAGGGAATAATTCAGTGAGGCAAAAAAATCAAATGAGAATAGAGTTAAATTTTTAAAAATAATAATAATCTAAAATAACTGAAGAGACAATGTACTTGTTCACAGAAGACAGAAAAATTCTAATTTTAAAATATTACAGATAAATAGAGGAAAATATATACATATCATGCCCTTACATGTGAATGGATTAAACAGTTCAATAAAGAAAACAATAAACAGTGGCTGATTGAAGAAGAACATAAAATCTCAAGATCTATGACTTATAGCAAATACAATTTAAAAACAAAGACATACACAGAATAACAAACAAAATTTTAGGAACAAAATTTACTCTGTATCATGTAAATCCAAAAAAAGTGACCATCAAAATAATATTTTTGAATAAACATGAAAGAAATAATCATGATATAAAAAAGAGAGAAACAAAGAAAGTACATTATGCTGAAAGGAACAATAGTCAAAAACTATCAATATTAAATATATATGTTCCTTAAATATATATGGTCTTAGTGTCTAAATTCAAAAAGGAAAAAATAACTGAACTACGAAAAGACAGAGAGAGTAATATTATTGTGGCAAGAGATGTCAATAGTCCTCTCTCAATTTTGGACAAGTCTAACAGAAAAAAAAAGCAGAAGGAAAAATCTAGAATTGAACAAGTTGCTAGAAAAAACAAAACTAAAAATTCTGTGATATCGTCTAAATAGTACTGCTAAAGAATATGTGTATGTATGTGTGGATCAGTGATACACAGATATATAGGTGTGTACATATGTGTTTATGCATGTATGTGTGTATATATATTACATTTCATGGAACTTTAAAAAACACCATGTATTAGTACACAGAGATATTGTAAACAAATGTAAAAAGGCAGACATATATTTTTTAAATCCTTTAGAGAGCATAAGACAATACAAATAGCATTCAGTTCAAGAAGCACAAACAACAGAGATAGACCCCAAAATATATTTAAGGAAGAAATACTAAATAATGAATATATTAAGGAACAAATCATAGTAACATTTAATATTATTTGAAAATATACACATGTACATATATACATGTGTATATATACAAATACACATATTTACATACACATATATATGTGTATGTAAAGCAACATAACAAAATTTCAGGGATGTAGATAAATCTACCCTCAGAAGAAAAAAAACATATCCCTAAAAATATATAAACAAAATAGAAAAGGAGGCTTGGTGTACTGAATGTGCGTTTTTAAAGTTAGAAATCTTACAGACAAACTTACCTAAGATAACACAAAATGGAGATAAAGCAAATTAAAGGAGAAATTGATAAACTAGAAACCAATAATATATAAATAAGAAGAAATTAAAAGCTAGTATTTTGAAAATACAAAATTGATAAACTATTTGCTAAACTGATTATAATAGAGGGCAGAAATAAAATATTAAAAAGTGACTAAACAAGGTGAAGTATTTTTAAAAAGAATAAAATTAATAGAAATACTATGCACAGTTATATTTTAACAAAATTGACTGAATAGAAGTAGATAAATCATTTTAATAATATAAAATAAACACATATTAAAATGGTTTTTAAATAAGATAATCTTAAAAAGAAATAAAATCAGCTATTTATAAAGAAATAAAAATATCCCTGATTCTGATGGATTCACATAATTGTGCCAAATTTTTGCAGAACAAGTATTAATATTGATATATTTACAAAGATTATTTTTACAAATCAAAAAATAAAGTACCCTCTCATATTACATTTTCCAGACAAATATTATCCTTGTTACTAAACCAGGAAGGGAAAAAGCAAATGAAAACTGTAGACCAATATAATGAATTAATATTGATTCAAAAGTTTTAAATAAAAGCCTGTCAAATAGACCATTCTGATTCATTCAGGAAATCATGCATCATGAACAATTTGGGTTTATATCAACTGTGCAAGAATGGGCTAATATTAGGAAAACAATTAACATAATCATATATTAAAAACAAAAAACAAAAAAATCCAAAATCACAATATTATCTCAAGAATGAGGAAGGAACTACAAAGAGTTAAATCCAAAATTTAGAGGAGTGGATTTAAAATCAGAGGACCAAACTACTCCAATAAGCATTGGATTAATTATATTAATCAACAACTATCTGTTAAGTGATTACTATGTTACTATGTACTAAGCCTTATTCTTAGTGCTAAAGACACAAGGAAAAGCAAACACTTTCCCTTCTATTAAGAGCAAATGATTGTGTAATAATAGTTACATATTAATTGCAGAGGCAAGGCATTAGTAAAGGGGGAGGGAGATGAAGACAGACAAAGAGAGAGAGAGAGAGAGAGAGAGAGTAAAAGAAAGAGCAAGAGAGAAAGAAACTGAGAAAGATCTCTTGCAGAAAGTAGGATTTGATTTATCTTGAGAGAAATAAAGGAAGCCACAGGATAGAGTTAAAAGAGAATGAAAAAGCACAGAAATGTGAGATGGAATGTTATGCATGAGAAAAAGCAGAAAAGTCACTGTGAGTAGACTAGGATACATAGAAGAAATTAAAATGTAGGAAAACTGGACATATAGAAAGACAAGTTCAGAAGACATTTAAATCCTAAATAGATGGTTTTTTTTTCTATAGAGAATAAGTAGCCCCTGGAGTTTATTGAATAATAAAGTGACATAGTCAAAACTCTGATTTAATTTTTTTTTAAAGCATCACTTGTGGCAATTGACTGGAGGATGAAATAAAACGATAAAAAGATTTGAAGACCAATCAAATAATGAGAAAAAAAACATATAAAAATGATGCTGTGAAGACGGAAACAAGACCACAACAATTTGGCGAAAGGGAGTTAAATATGAGAGGAGTCAAGAATGATACCCAAATTGCAAGCCTGAGTGACTAGAATAATAAGTCTCTTTCATAATAATTAGGAAGTTGAGGAAAAAGAAAAGTTTAGGAGGAAAGATAATGTTATGTTTAGGATATAATGGGATCCAATTCCTATAAGTCATACAGTTTGAGATGTCAAAGAGGTCTTTGGTATTGTGAGACTGGAGGTTAGGAGAGATTAGGGCTGGATATATAGAAAACTGGAAATGATCTGCATAGAGATAATTAAATTATGTGAATTTAATCACATAGATAAAATCACAAAGAATCTAGTATAAAGAGAGAACAGTTTAGACATTAATTTGGAGGATATCTGTTAAGGACCATGCCTAGGTAAAGAGGCAGGTCAATTCTCCAAGAACCTCCACAAATGTGAATCATAATACTTGAAAGAATTGCAAAGCAGCCTTTACTAATGCAGATGTTCCTTGTGGATTGGGAATGAAATAAATTGGAGGCAAGAGGGAAGAGGAAAGAGGTCAGACAGCATAACAGCCTCTCAGTGGAGAGGTCAGAGAACAGCAATTGTCTCTCTGTCTCCTTGTATCATCATCCTCCTCTCACATGAAGAGCTCCATTCTACAGGTCTGAGTTAGATTTCCAGGAGTCACTGGCAGGTGGCTCCCTTTTCACAACAGATATCCAAACTTAGATAAAAAACCAGCAAAGGAGACAGAGGAATGGTCTGAGAGGTAGGAGGAGAACCAGGAGCCAATTACCTCTTATATGACCTTGGCAAAATATATAACCTTTCCAAGCCTCACTTTCTTTGATTATAAAATTGATTAGAACTAGCTGACCTCTAAGATTTTTTCCTGTTTTATGATCGAATCATCCCTCCTTTTTTTAATTGTCTTTAGAATATAGAAAAGAATTCAGAAAAACTATTACTTGCAATTTGTTGCTGTTGTTGTGGCTGAATTATTTCTGTCATATCTGACTCTCTATGACCCCATTTGGGGTTTTCTTAGCAAGACATTTGGGTGGTTTGCCACTTCTTTATCTAGTTCATATTATACATGAGATTCTAAAAAAAAGAGTTAAATGATTTGTCCAGGATCATACAGCAAAATGAAGAAAAATAATAGTAGTCTGAGGCCAGATTTGAACTAATTCTCTTAACTCCAGAGCCAGTAAACATAAATAGACTGTGCATTTTTTTAATTTATTAAGGTTTTATGGGAATGATGTCTAATGTGTGAGCCATCAATGATATCAACATTAAACATTGATATAATTTTTTAAATAGTTTCCTCAGGCCAGAACCAAGAGGAAAGAGTAAAGATAGGGAACCACCTAAGTTTTCCCCCAAATCCCTCCAAATTCCTTTAAATAATGACTAAACAAATTTTATAAAATGGAACTCATAAAAAGATGGAATGAAATAATTCTACAGCTGTAGACAACTGAGAGGATCTGCCAAAAAAGGTCGGTTACACCAGGGTGGGAGTCCAGCACAATCCCCTCAGAGGCCATGCTAGAATAGCCCCTACCCCAGCCTGAGTACCAGCAAAGCAGGAACAGAGATGGGCCCTTTCACTCAGCAGCAATATGAGTGGTTTACAGACTGTCAGCCCAGAAACATCAAAGATGACTTGGAAGTTTGACATGAAATGTTTGTCTCAGGGTGAGAGAGCCTTGGGAAACCAACAAACCAAAATTAGGCCACACTGATGGTGATAGTGGAAGCAGCAACTTCTAGAGGTTTCCTCTTTACTAGCACTGAGGAAGGAGTTTGTTGCTTTAGTACACTATAATTTACAATCACAGTAGTGCAAGGACTCTCATCACAGTTCCAAGGCAGAAAAGAGTGTTTGTGGTCAGGTCCCTAATAGAATCTCTGAAAACAATTGCACAAAATTCCTAAAGCTTGCGACAATATACCCTTTACTCTGGAAACAGAGCCCTACTTTAAAAAAAAAAAAAAATTAGTTAAAAGCCAAGTAATACATGGAGAAATGAGCAACAGAAAAAGATTCTGACCATAGAAAAGTACTATAGTGACAAGGCAGAACAAAAGACACACTCAGAAGAAAATAACAAAGTCAAAGCTCCCACATCCAAAGCTTCCAAGAAAAATAAGAATTGGTCTCAGGCCATGGAAGAGATCAAAAGAGATTTGGACAGTCAAGTAAGAGATAGAGGGGGGAAATGGAAATAGATTTGAGAGCAATGCAAATGAGGAGAATAATGCCTTAAAAAGTAAATTGGCCAAATGGGAAAGAATTACAAAAGCTCACTGAGAAAAATAATTTCTTAAAAATCAGGATGACATAGAAGCTAATAACTTTATGAGAAATCAAGAAACAATAAAACAAAACCAAAAGAATGAAAAAGTAGAAAACATTGTGGAAAATCTCATTAGCAAAATAGCTCACCTGGAAAATAGGTCCAGGAAAGATAATTTTAAAATTATTCATCTATCTGAAAGCCATGATCAAAAATAGAGCCTACACATCATCTTTCAAGTAATTATCAAAGAAAACTGTCCTTTTATCCTAAAAAAAGATGATCAAATGGAAATTGAAAGAATTTACCAATCAACTACTGAAAGAGATCCCAAGATGAAAACTTCCTGGTACCAAATTCCAAAACTCCCAAGTCAAAGAGAAAATATTGCAAGCATGCAGAAAGAAATAATTCAAATATAATGTAGCCATTGTCAGAATAACACAAAATTTAGAAGTTTCTAAATTAAAGAATTAGAGGGCATAGAATATGATATTCCAGAATGTAATGGAGCTAGGATTACTACCAAGAATCACCTACTACCAAACTGAGTATAATTCTTCAAGTGGAAAGGTGGATATTTAGTGAAATAGAGAAACTTCAAACATTCCTGATAAAATAAAATAAAAAAAGACCAAAGCTGAATGCAAAATTTGATTTTCAAATACAAGAGTCAGGAGAAGTATAAGTAGGTAAACAGAAAAGGGAAATCATAAGGAACTTTAATAAGGTTTATCTGTTTAAATTCCTACATGGGAAGATTATGCCTGTAATTTATAAGGACTTTTTCATTATTATGGCAGTTAAAAGGATTAAATATAGGCAGAAGACACAGGAATAAGTTCAATATGAAGGAATAAAATCTTAAATTTTTTTTTAAATTAAATTAAGGGGTGAGAGAAATGTACTGGGAGAGAGAGAAAGGGAGAGGTGAAATGACAAATTATTAACCATAAAAAATGCAAGTTTTTACAATGGAGGGGAAAGAGGGGGGGGGGGTGAGTGAACCTTTCAGAATTGGCTCAAAAAGAAAACACATACACTTAATATAGTTATAGAGATATATCTTGCCCTCCAGGAAAATAGGAGGAGAAGGGAATATGAGAAAGGGGAAGGGTGATAGAAGAGAGGGCAGATTGAGAGAAGGAGTAATCTACTTTTGAGGAGGGTCAGGATGAAAAAACAAAGAAATTTATGGGGAAGAGGGAAATTAGCAATAGTAAATTCAAAAAGAATTTTGAAATAAATTTCTCTGATGAAGGCCTCTTTGTTCAAATGTGTAGGGAACCAAGTCAAATTTATTTAAAAAAAAAAAAACATTCCCTAAATAATAAATGATCAAAATATATAAATTATACCCAAAGAGCCATAAAATCATACATATCCTTTGACCTAACAATACCACTACTAGGCATGAATCCCAAAAGGGATTAAAAAAGAAAAGAAAAGAAAAAGGGCCTATATGCACAAAAATGTTTATAGCAGCTCTTTTTCAGGGTAAAGAATTGGAAATTGAGGTGATGCCTGTTAATTGGAGAATGGCTGAATAAATTGTTTATGTGATTTTGATGGTCTACTATTGTTCTGTAAGAATTGATGAGAAGCAGCAATATAATGACCTGACTACTCTGAGGGACTTATGATGAAAAATCCTATCCATTCCCAGAAAAAATAACTGATTGTGTCTGAATACAGATTGAAATGGACTCTATCTTTATTTTTCTTGAGGATTTTTGTTTTTTTTTTTTTTTAGGAAGGGAGCTCTATGTTTTCTTTTACAATGTGACTTTTATGGAAAAGTTTTGCATAATTTCACATGTACTTTCTTAATGGGAATTGCAGGTGGGGATAAGGAAGAAATTCTAGAACTCAAAAATTTTAAAAACAAATGTAAAAAAAT